>NW_027185809.1:3790690-3849879 GCF_028583685.1 Petaurus breviceps papuanus
AACAAATGGGGCCCCAAAATCTTGTGGTAAGGGGTGAAGATCTCTTCTTCTATGGCTACTTGCTGCTGAAATCGGATGTAGAGCTGTCCCTGTCCTAAGGGGTCCCATTTGAGAGGTCAGTTCTTAATATGCTTGATGCCAGGTCCAAGGGTGACACATCACAGTTGCAGACAGGGGGTGACATCTAGCTTAAGCTATCAGGCATCTACAGATGGAGGGTACCAAGCCTGTGGAAACAAATCTAACAAACAAGGTGAACAAACAAAAAATCAAGAAGAAGCAAAGAGACAATAACCAGACTATTGTAGCCTCACTCACGGTAGAATAAATGATTTAAGGGTACAATTTTGTAATCATCTTCTCCAGAATAAACAATAGTTACAGTGTTATCCTTCCCATATGCTATAATCTCTGCAGCCTTTGGAACATCATCTGGCTTCCGTTTTACCCATACTTTAGCTCCTGATTTTATTCTATCAGTAGAACCAAATCCTTCAGTTCCTGTGACAGATAGTGGGGCTATGTATGTACCCTCGTGGCAAGCGAGTAAAAGTATATTGTCTACCCTGCCAAGTGAAAGCGAAGTGGTCCCATTGTTTAGAGTCTATTGGGATGGTGAAGAAGGCATTTGCCAAGTCAATAACTGCATACCAAGTCCCATCATATTTCTGGATCCTTTCTATTAAGGTGATGGTATCTGGAACAGCAGCATACAAAGAAGGAGTCACCTTATTCAACTGTCTATAATCCACAGTCATTCTCCACGTCCCATCTGATTTTCTTACTGGCCAGACAGGATTATTCCATCTTGTGGTTGTAGGGACTAACACTCCTGCTTCAACATATTCCTTTATAGTAGTGGCAATTTCATCTTGCCCACCTGGCACACGATACTGTTTTAAAGTAATTACTTCAGAAGGTTCAGGTAAAGTGATTGGGTCCATTTTTAGTTTTCCTACTAAAACTGTATTAATTCCTATCTTCCTCACAGCAAATTGGTATCTTCCTTCAGGTAAATTCAGAGTCATGCCTCTCAATACATCTATTCCAATGATGTATTCAGGAATGGGTACAACAACCACAGCATATTCCTTCTTAGGTAACTGCCCAATTTTCATTGTTATTTTAACCTGTCTGGCTGATATTTCAGTGCCTCCTAGACCTGTGATGGTAATAGGAGTTCCATGTTTAAACTTATCAAGGTTTCCATAGATAAGTGTGGCCTCAGCCCCAGTATCAATCAGTGCCCTAGTCACAGTAGTTGATCCATTCTTCCAATATATTGTTAAACCAATATGGGGTCTGCAATCTCTTCTGCATATTTCTTTTATCTGGGCTGGGGCTTGGCCTATCTCCTATTCCCCCTGAAGGTGGGGCAAACTTGGATACTAAGATTCAGATTCAGAAATACCTGCGGGGGTGGTTCCTGCTTCCCTGTTCATTCTAATGCTAAGTACCTTTTCTTGGTACAGCTTATGCAGCTTTTCAGTTGGAATACCATCTATTCTTCTAAAGTCCACCCCAGCTCTTAATAGAGCAGTAAACAGTTCCCTTCTTGTGGGTCTATTTTGTCTCTGAATCCTCTGGCTGTTTACTCTTCTCTCTCGAGGCAATTTGTCTTTTTCCCATTCCCCTAAATCGCTTAATTGTGAAATCTTATCCAGCACCTCTGAAAGAGGGTGCCCTATTTCTCCAATTAAAAGAGTCAGAATTAGGTGCTTATATGCAGGAGGAGCCGTCTTCACTATGACATTTCTATGAGGAACTCCTAGGGGGGTATCATAATATGCATTTGCATCTCCAATCAGGATAGCAGTTTTCATTACCTCCTCCTTTAGTTTTCTCATACAGTCTCTAAGTGAGTACCAGGGTCTGTCTCCCCTAGGCCACATAGATTCAGTTGGATATTGCTTTTTGCAACCTTCTGCAGCTAAAGCTAGAAGATTAGTTTTGTTATTTCCTCCTTGCATATGGTGATCCCTAAAAGCCTGGTGTACAAAAGGATTCTGACTGATATTTATGAATTTTAAACAGTCCTCATTGTCCAGTGTTATTCCTCCTGCGCCTTCATCAGTGATTCTTACTATCCAAGACACTAAAGACTCCCCCATTCTTTGGGTAAATCTACTCAATATATCAGTGATCTCCTGTTGAGTGAAATCCTCAATTATCTCCCTGGACTCTGTTTTGCCTCGGTGGTTCTCCTGCCTTCTTCTTCGTATGGGGAGAGCTTCTACATTAGGAGACTCCTCATCTAACCTTGTTCCATTCTCCTCACACACATTCTCCTGGAAGCTGTCAGGGCAACTCTGCCCAGCCTGTACAAAAGCTGCATGCACATTCCTTCTGCTAGTTTTTTGCTTCCTTTTAGCTACATGAACAGTAGCTTGCTCCTGGACCACATGGGTCCCTCCAGTTTGCTCTTCTGAGTACTATGACACAGAAGAATCCTCAGGCAAACCAGCTGACTCCCTAGCCATCCTAGCTCTTTCCTTCAGCAGCTTATCCCTACTTTTACACATAAGGCGATAACTTGTTAGCAGCACCCAGCCTCTCCTGCACACTCCTGCCAGTTCTTTGCCTGGTTCTATGGGTATTGCTTTCAAACATCTTTCCAAATCTCCAGGTTCTCCCTCTTTTAGCCTTGGTTCCCAGTTTTCACAGGGCCCTGTGCTTTTAGCCCATTCTCTGGCTAGAGAGGAATAAGGCAAATCCTCCCATCCTGGAATAGCCATTTCTCCCTCTAAAGCCCCACTGCTTCCAAATAGAGGCCTGACATTTTGTGATCCCATCCTCGTCGCCAAATGTATCAGCAATGCCATATTCACAATGCCTATAGAGATTACAAATATGCTGATATAATTATCCATCACAAAATACATCAGGTTTGCCATTTGGGGAAATAAACTAGAAAATTTATTAAGATACCAAAAGACTGAGTCCCAAAACCAGAAAGTGAAAGCCATCAGAGTAGTTATGACATTGGCACAGGTAGATAAAGTAGAAAGCACCCACATTCTCAAGCCTTTAAAACAAAACAGGCTACCTCAGGCAAAGGTCCTCCTCTCACCACGCACAGCAACCACCCAGCGTCCTGGAAGAGCGCTCCCAGCAGCTCCGGCCCCTGGCAGTCCTCAGCAGGAGTCCTTACTCAAAAAAAAAAAAAAAAGGCAACTGCCACCAACTGCCAACTGCAGGACCGTTAGCTCGGCTTTTCACTTTCTCTTGCTCTGCTATGTCAGCACGTCCATGGGGCATGGGAGATCTTTAAATCCCATAACCCTTACACATGGTCAAAGTAGAGAATAGAATAAATAGGGGTTGGGATAGCATCAAGGGAAATACAGTTAGTTTTTCACAATATCACTATTTTGTTTTTAAAAAAGCAATCGGGGTTAAGTAACTTGCTCAAGGTTATATGGTCAGGTGTTTCTGGATGGGTGCTAAGTGTTTGAGCCTGGGATTCGATCTCCAGGTCATCCCGACACTGGAGCTGGTGCTCTTACTCTCTGTGCTACCTGGCCGCCCCTCACAATATAACTATTATGGAAATGTTTTCCATGACTAGAGATGTATAACATATATCAGATTGCTTGCCTTCTCAATGAGGATGGGTGGGGAGGGAGGAAGGGAGAGAATTTAGAACTCAAAGTTTTAAAAATGAATGTTAAAAATTGTTTTTACATGCAACTGGGAAATAAGATATACAGGGAATGGGGAATAGACACCTATCTTGCCTGATAGGAAAATAGAAGGGAAGGGGATAAAAGAAGGGGAGAAATAGAAGGGAGGGAAGATTGGTGGAAAGGGTAATCAGAATGCACTCTGGCTTGGGGTGGGGGAAAGGGAGAGATGGGGAGAAAGTTTCTAACTCAAAATCTTGTGGAAGTGAATGCAGTGAATGGAAGTCAATGCAGAAAAGTAAAAATAATTTAATTAATAAAAATAATTCAGTTTCCTTAAAAAAAAAATGAAGTGCAGGATGCTGTCAGAAAAACTTGGAAAGACTTACATGAGCTGATGCAAAGTGAAATGTACTATGTACACAGTTACAGTAGTATTCTAAGAAGAATATGCTATGAATGACAACTATTCTCAGCAAAGCAACGATCCAGGCCAAAACAACTCTGAAGGCCTTGTGATGAAAATTGCTATCCATCCCCAGAGAAAGAACTTATGGTGTCGAAGCACATATTGAAGCATACTTTTTTTTTTACTTTATTTTTCTTGAGTTTTTTTGTCTATGTTTTCTTTCACAACATGACTATTATGAAAGTGTTTTGCACGACTACACATTTATAACCTATATTGAATTGCTTGCCTTCTCAATGAAGGGGGATGGGGAGGGAGGAAAGGAGAGTATCTGGAACTCAACATTTTAAAAATGAAGGTTAAAATTGTTTTTCCATGTAGCTAGGGAAAAATTAAATACTAAATAAAACTGAAAAAAGGTAAGTAAATGAACGAAAAGAACCACAAAGAAACAAATAAACAACTCCCACAGCTGCCACCCCAATTCGGTCCCTCATCTGCTCTTACCTGGACCATTACAATAACCTCCTGCTTGGTCTCCACCTCGTCTTAAGTTTCTTCCCTCTCCAACCTACCCTTCCCACAGTGTCCAAAGCAGTGTTCCTGAAGCCCAAGTCTTATCATATTATTCCCTATTTTATAAACTCCAGTGTTTCCCTTTAGGATAAAATACACATTTTCAAGCCTTGTTTTACTAGCTTATTAACCCTCTTCTTATATTCTGGGGTCAAAATGGCCTCCTCGCTATTCCTCACACACATAACATCCCATCGCTTTACACTGCGCCCCCTGCCTCCATAGCACCGCACAAACTGTCTCCCACACCTACAATCTGGAGAAGGAAATGGCCAACTACTTCAGTATCTTTGCCAAGAAAACCCCAAAGGGTCATCAAGAATCAGATGTCACTGAAACAATGCCTGGAATGCACTCCCTCCTCACCCTTTCCTCCTAGAACCCATAGCTTTGTTCAGACTTTAACTCACATGCTGCCTCCCATGAAGATTATCCAGATTCCCCAGCCACTAACACTGCTCTTCCAAATTACCTGGAAAAAAATGCATCTCTCTCTATAAACACATGTATATGTATTTATGTATGTATATATTGAAAATATAGTTTGAATAGATATGTATATATGTGTGTACACATTGAACATATAATTGGAATGTATATGTATATATTGAATATATAATTTGAATGTATATGTATATATGTAAGTATATTGAATATATATGTGTATGTATATATTGGATTTATAATCTGAATGTATGTATATGTGTGTATATACTGAATATGTAATTTGAATATTTGAATACATAATGTAATATACACATATTGTCTCCCTCAAGAGAATATCAGTTCCTCAAGGAAGGGGCCATTTTATTTTTGTCTTTGTATCTCCAGCGCCTAAGACAGAATCTAGCACATAATATGCATTTAAGAAATGATTGTTGTTTGATTGATGGTCAATTTATAAAACTGAGATCTAGAGAGGTTAAAGGATTTGCCCTAGGTTGCCTAGGCAGCAGTAGCAAACTTAGATTCTGAACCACAGTTCTATAACTCCGGATCCAGGAATTTATTCATTATGTCACATACTCTCACTCCTTCCTTTAAGAAAACTAAAGTTAACCAAATTAAGCTAAATTAAAGTTGACTTTAATAAAGAGTTATAGAAGAATCTGTGCATCTCGGTGGTACAGTAGATCTAGCAGTGGGAGGGGAGCCAGGAAGACTCATCTTTCTTAGTTCAGATCTGGCCTCAGACCAGTATGTGACGGTTATGGGAATGGGCATCTAAGATCTTCCCGGCCACTTCACCCCTTGATTGGCTCAAGTGACTCTGAGAACCTTCCCTGATTCAAAAATATACTCTGCCCCCTAATAGGCTGAATGTGGTCACCTGGAGCCTGTGGGGGGAAGCTTGGTTTTCAGGAATGCCCATGCCTTGTTGCTTTGTGATTGGGCAGTGGGTCAAGAGGGTGGTTACATTCTCTGAGCCAGGAGAAGGCTATATATTCCCTGATGTGAGGTTTTGCTTTGGGACTCACGTTGAGAAGAGTTGTGTGATTTGACCAGATGGGACCTTGTGCAGCCGTCGAACCCCTCTGGCTTTGAAAACCCAGATGTTGGTGCTTCCCTCTCTGGTAACTGACTAGGTGTGGATGTAATGGTCAGACAGCTGGAAGCCTGTCTTCTGATCTGTTTCTCTGTCTGCTTGTAACTTGTTTGTATTCTCTCAAGTACAGGGTGCTGACTCTTCCCCCTGAAATAGGTAAATGATGTATGTTTGATTGACTAAAGTAAGATTGTTAGCCCATTTTGAGTTGCTTTCCTTTAAAAAAGCAGATCTAAGAACCTGTGCTAGCAGCTATCCTGGGTATGCTAGGGTGCTTGCTGCTACAGTGACCCTGGGCAAGTCACTTAACCCTGTGTGCTTCAGTTTCTTATCTGGAAAAGTGACTGGCAAAACAGTCTAGTATCTTTGCCAAGAACCCCAAATGCAGTAATGAAGAGTCAGATACACATGAACAGCAACGGAAGAGACCAGAGTAGTACCTGATGAGAATGGTAGGGAGCTTAAAAATGGAGAGATAGTGGAGAATGGAAAGGGAGACCTGTGGCAGGTGCTGCTCGTTTGCCATGGGTGAAGAACATCTAATCCAATTTTCAGAACTTCTAAGGAGGGCTGACCTTAGGCATGTAATGTTGTTTCAAGCCTAGACACAGCTATTTGTATGCCATAGTGGTGGGCTGTCTGTCACTTCAGAGAGCAAAGGCAATGCATTTTTCCCTATGAAAAGCAAATGTCCAACCCATTTACCTAAAGGCATTCGGTGGGTGTTCCTGGAAGGAAGGGGAATGTTGAATGGATAATTTAATGAATTAATGAATGAATTGATTAATGAATGATTTAATGTTTGCAATCAGCCAAGACCTTTCTAGGCAGTATAGAAAGACCAGAAAGGTCGATATGAGAGCAGAGATAGAGGAACTGAATAATGCATAGGGTACCTGATAAGCTCTGAATGGGAGAATGCATTTATTTGAGTGATTAAAAATAAAACAAATACCTAGACTCCACAAAAACAAAACAGAGCCAAGGCAACAACCCCCAAACAACCCCAAACCTTTTGATTTAGAGAACATACATTTTTAGTGAAATAGTAGGCAGTTTGGCTCTGACAATTTCCCAGGCCCATTGATTCCACTGGGGCCTCCCATTTTCTACTTTCCGGAGCTAGGGCACCTAGGTGGTACCATAGAGCATAGAGTGCGGGGCCTGAAGTCAAGAGGATGCATCTTCCTAAATTCAAATCTGGTCTCAGACACTTAACTAGCTGTGTGATCCTGGGCAAGTCAACCCTGTTTGCTTCAGTTCCTCATCTGTAAAATGAGCTGGAGAAGGAAGTGGTGAACCATTCTAGTATCTTTGCCAAGAAAACCTCAGATGAGGTCACCAAGAGTTGGACATGACTGAAATGACTAAGCAACAACAAAGAACTGAATATTGCCATCTCCAGGGATTGTCTTATTTGGTCTCTACGTCCTAGAAAGAGGCTAATAATTTTTCAGAATTCTTGGAGGCATTGGTCATAGCAAGGGGTGAGTAACACATATTTCCCTTCCTTGCCCAAAAGTTTTCCTCTGTTGCTTGCATTGAATGAAGAGTCCAGTAAGACCTTCAGGCTAGAAGGAAGGAGGTTTGTGCCTTAGTTCCCTTATAATTCTCCAGGTCCAGGCCTCCAGTATGACCTCAATATCATTACCCATTTTATTCTAATCTCTTGCAACTCTGTGTGTCTACATGCTTCTTTTCAGGGAATTAATACCAGTTATGGTAGGTGTTTGAGATCAAAGAAGAAAGAGAAAAGAATAGCTTTTCACCTGGAACATCATAAGACCAGGGGGCATAGTCTTTGCAAAATTAGAGACAGCTACCTGCAAATAGCCTACCATTGTTCATGGAATTAGTGGTGAGGATAATTACCCATTCTGATAAGATTCTATGGATCCAATTTTTGGACTGCTGTGTAGGATAGTATATATAAGCTCTGATGGAAGTATGTTTTCTTTATCTAGATCTGAGCCACTGACAAATAGATAACAGAAATTCTAATCTCATCTAGGGTTAGCGCTGCCTGTGGTAAGGGCACTAGACCAAGTGGCCTGTCTGATCTACTTCTACTACTTGTGACTACAATAGAGATCACAGAATCTCAGAGTTGGTAGGGACCTTGAAGGTCATCCTAAATCCTGCTTGAATAAGAATTTTTCATAAATCACATTTAAAAAGTGGTCCATTCAATCTTTGCTTGAAGACCAACCTTCACTGAGGGGAAGCCCACTACTTCCCAAGGCAGATTATATTTGAAAGTACCCTTTTCTTTCAGGTGGGAAAGCTATAGTTCAGAGAGGTCAAGGTAATCTCCCAAGGTCACCCAGAAAATTCGTGGCAGAGGTGGGACCAGAGGGCTTTGCACACAGTAAGTTCTTAAGGGGTGTTTGTCAAGCTAAATAGAATGTGGGTCTCCCAACCCTGTTTGGCTCTCTTGACACTCTACCATACTTCCTTCTCTCTGGTCCTTTCATTATGTATGAGGGAAGCAGAACACAAATGGGGGTCACACACATTTCACTTCATTTCCGTATATTCATCAGAGAAACAGAATCATTCCCAGGGCAACGACTTTGAAAGTCAGTCCTGGCTTTGGAGACAGGCCAGTGCAGATCTAGGTGCATTTAACATTAATGAGCAGCAATGGAAGTGAGGGGTGAATCATAGCTGTTTCAAAGCACACAACATACTTTACTCACTCTCTCAAACATCTGTTTCTGAAAGAAAGCAGAGAGTGTCAGATAATTGGGTTTCTTTTTTTCCCCCCTAGATCTATCAGTCAAGCACCAGCAACTTTATTATGGATCCAAACTGATTTATTCATCAACGACACTTGGGTGGAGGTAGGAATATGGCTGAATGGCAGTGGGGGAATCGAAGCATTACATAGAGCTCTGTTGCCTGGAGTCTGAATGCCTATGTCTGGCTGAATGTGGATGTCAGGTGGCTTTAGAGAGGCCCGCTGCATTTGTCTTCAACATTAATGGTACTGGAGGCTACACAAAGCTGTGCTAGAGAAACGGGAAGCTGTTCTTGACTCTTCTGAAGGAGCTAAATGAGTGACTATAAGAACAGTGACTATGCATTCCCGTTGCTAAGGTATATTTAATTGAATGGAAGCAAGGGAGAATGTTGTGGTAGGCTGCAGAGGACAGTCTGACCCCCCCATATAGACGCAAGAAGAGAAATGAGGAGTTTTATTCTCTACCATCTACGAAGGCTTATTATTAAGGGGGATGGTAGGCCCTAGAAAAGAGGGGATGCTATGGCAATGGGACCCCATGGATGGCATCCTGGGATAGTTACATCACATGGTGCAGGAAGATGGAAGTTAGTAAGGGAGGCCAGGATGGCAGTTACCTTGGAGAGTAAGTATAGCTTATCTTTACTCCAACATGCATTTATTAAGTACCTACAATATACAGCACTCTGGGGATACAAATGAAAAAAATAAAGCAGCCAATCAAAAAAATTTATTATATGCCTACTATGCTCCAGGAACTATGCTAGGCACTGAGATTACAAGGCATCCATAGAATAATCTTTGCCGTCAAGGAGCTTACAAAGTATAGGAAGAAGATATGTTCATGGTTATATAATAAATGCAAGACTACTTGTGGAGAATGGGAAGGCACCAGCAGTTGGGCGATCAGGAGTGGTTTTATGTATAAACTAGTGTTTGAGCTGAGACTTGAAGGAAACAAGGAATTCTAAGAGGTAGAGGTAAGAAGAGAGAGTATTGCACATGTGGGGTATGATAGGGTATTGTGTGAGGAATAGTGAGAGGGCCAGTTTGACTGGATTGTATGTGTGTGAGGGGGAGTGATCATAATAAAACTAGACAAGTAAATTGGGGCCAGTTGGTGAAGGGCATTAAATGCCAAATAGGGGAGTGCATATTTCATCCTAGAGCTAAGAAGGAGTCCCTGGAGTTGTATTGGCAGGTCTGCTCTTTGGGAAAAATCATTTTGACTGTGAAGTGGAGAATGGAATGGAGAAGGGAAAGGCTTGAGGTGGGGAGACCAAATCGTCATGGCTATTGCAATAGTGATAGGAGCTTCAACAGCCTTTCCTGCCAAGATGGTCGATAGTTGCTGTATTTTTAAGGGACACTGAAATCTTGGAGTTACACTTTAAATGTTATTCTAAGATGAATGTGTGAGAAGATTGAGTATTTACCTGTGGTTGAAGAGAGACAACAAGAAAGGACAGAGAAAAGAGAACTTACATCTGAAAGAACTGAGTTTAACCCTTATCTTTTGAAGAAACCTAATAGAGGGGTGGCTAGGTGGCTCAATGAATAGAGCACCAGCCCTGGAGTCAGGAGGACCTGAGTTCAAATCTGACCTCAGACACTTAACACAAAACTAGCTATGTGACCTTGGTCAAGTCACTTACCCCTAATTGCCCTCCCTTACCCCCTCCAAAAAGCAAAAAACAAAAAGAAAGAAAGAAAAATAAATAGAATTCTTAGTAAAAACATGAAAGAGATGTTACAATTTTAATAATTAATTTGGACATATTAGAATACATTTCTTGATTAGCTTAGAACTTTGGAACAGAATGAATAAGGAAATTGGATAAGTAGCAGGCAGAGAGAAGGGGGTAATCACTCCACTTTAGGATATCTATAAAATATTAATAGGATGGTGGATGTATGAGTAGAGAAGAGTGGGGAGATATGAAAAGTGTTGTGGAAGTAAAATTGGCAAGATTCAACATCTCATTGGATAAGGAGGGTGAAAAAGAAGAAAGAGTTAAAGATAACTTCAAGGTTTTAAATCTAGGTGGCTGAGAAAATGTTGGTGTCCTCAACAGAAATGTGCAAGTTTGGAGGAGGGGTCGGTTTGGGGGGAAAGCTGTCTTTGGGAGATGATGAGGTTTTTTTTTTGTGTTTGTTTTTTTGCTTTGTGGAGGGCAGGGCAATTGGGGTTAAGTGACTTGCCCAAGGTCACACGGCTAGTAAGTGTTAAGTGTCTGAGGCCGGATTTGAACTCAGGTCCTCCTGACTCCAGGACTGGTGCTCTATTCACTGTGCCACCTAGCCACCCCAAGATGATGAGTTTTGCCACCAGTCCTCTGACACAATGGTCATATAGCTATGCACCTCTCAAGTTGGGTTATCTCATTCCACTCTCAGCTCTAGGTGAGAAAGAAGTCCTTTTCCTATGCCCTATTTCCCCTCATTGCAACTTTTTCCCTCCCTCCATTCCTACCTCCCCACCATGAACCCTGATGCATTTTGTCCCTCATTCCATTGTCATCTCTGGGTGTTGCTATGATGAATGATTGGCTGAAGTCTTTCTCCTCATTCCTCTCCCTCTGGGGAAAGGTGTGAGACTGAAATCTTCACAGATCACTATTATCTTCACCTGATGGACTGGCTCATTGTGGGAGATTCTCCTATAGTCCATCATAGCTCACCCCTCCCTTTATCCTCAATCCTTCTCCAAGACCAGGGTAGAAGAGTCTTAGCCATAGGTTTAATCATAGACTCATCCTCTTTGGGAATTCTACTTATGGTCACAATGATATTGGAAGAATGGTGTCCTTTAGTCATTGGAGAAATATATGGCTCAAGAAATATATGGCTCAGGTCCATGAAGATCTTTGCCTTTGGGAAGCTTGTTGTTGTAATTGTTCAATCATTTTCAGTTGTGTCCAGACCCTTCATGATCCCATTTGGGGTATTCTTGGCAGAGATACTGGACTGATTTGCCATTTCCTTTACAGATGAGGAAACTGAGGCAAACAGGGTTAAGTAACTTGCCTAGGGTCACAGAGTAAGAGTCTGTGGTCAGATTTAAACTCCAGAAGACTTCCTGATTCCAGGTCTGGCACTGTCTACTGTGCCACCTAGTGGCCCCTTGGGAAGCTGAGAGTGCTATAAAAGTTATAATGAAATTATCTTATGAAGTCCCCTAGTCATGTCTTTGGCCACCTAGCCAGGAGGTGGAGTCTTAGCAAGTATATCCTCTGAAATTAAAAAAACAAACATGCAAACAAACATGCAAACAAAAACCTTTCAGAGCTACTCAATCTCAAATGCCTTCGTTGACAGACAACTACATTTCACAGAGCACTTTGGGATTAATCTCCGGAAGCCTCCCCGTAGAGGTTACACCATAAATTAAGGAAACCTCTCTGAGAAGGATCAGGGGCTTAGGTCTGGTCATTGCTGTGTCTTTGAGATGTGGCTGCTGTTACTGTGAACCCACTCCATCCATGCATGATGTGTCAGGGTTAGGGATTTATGGCCCCAATTCTGAGGAGTGGCAGTTTGGGAGGCATCAGAAGGTCCCCCTGTGTGTATGGATGCAGTTTTTTTCTTCCCAAGGCTCACAAGGTGTGCAGTCTAACTGGTTATATATTAATGACTAATATTTATATATTATTATAGGATTTTCAGAGCAACCCACATACATAATTTCATTTAAGCTTTTAAAAAACCCAGTGACCCGGGTGCTATTATTACCCTCCATTTTGCCAGTGAGAAATCAATTCAGACAGATTAAATTATTTGTCCCATGTCAAATGATTTGACATAGCTAGTAAGTATGGAAGTCAGGATTCCAACCCAATTTAGAACTGAAAGAACCTCAGAGGCCATCTAGTCCAGCCCCTCATTTTATAGCTGAGGAAACTGAGGTCCAGCAGAGTTAAATGACTTGTCCAAGGTAACATAGGTAATATGCACCAAAAGTGGGATTTGAACCCAGGACCTCTAGCTCTAGAGTCGATCTTCTTGCCATCCTCTTTCTCTGTTGTAAGTCTGACACTGTTCGCTGCACCATAATAATGTTTTTAGTTCAATCATTTAGTGATCAGAACTCAAGGAAGGTGGGCATCTTAAACCTGGCAGGCTTATTCCATTTCTCTTTCTGGTTGGGTAAGGGACTGACTTCAGGGAGTTTATGCAGACTAGCACTTTGGCAGCTTTCTTAATTTTCTCAGCACAAACCTCATCTGGGATTTACTCTTTCACATGAACATGCTAGTGGCTACATCTGATTTGGCTGGGATAGAGGGTATGAAATGATGCTTGTTCCTTCTGCCCCTACTCCAGGACCAGCGAGGGACCCTTCAACCAGAGCTGAACCTGGAGTGCTCCTGGTACTGTTTGTACTCTGGGCAGATTGTAGGGAGAGTTATTGATAATTAATGAGTGTTGATTTAATCACATAGCTGTTCCATTGTCAGCAGCCATAAATCCCAGCGTCTCTTTAAATTTCACACCTGTGTTACAATATGATGGGCAACGGCAAATCAGACATACACAGCATAGGTGTCACGCACACACACACATGCACACACACAGATAGCCAGGCAAATACCCAATTATGAAATCTCTAATCAATTGTCGAGTGTTTATTAAACTCCTCCTGTATTTTGCTCAGTGGTGGAGACATACAAATAAAAGTGATCAGCCCCTGTCCTCAGGGAGCTTATATCCTAGTCTATAGTCTTAGCTATACACAAAGCGACTCACACAATTCAATTCACTTCTAACACATTAAGTTATGCATTTACTCATAACTTCGTGATTCAATATACCGTCATATACATGTTGGGATGCTTTGGTATTCCCTCACTAAGAGACCTTTAAGTACTTATTTTCTTTCTGACCTCTTCTCCTTGCAGTCAATAAACTTATTAAAATGCATTTTGTTGACGTTCAAAAAAAGGGGAAATATTTATACACAAATATTTATAGTAGCTCTTTTTGTGGTGGCTAAGAATTGGAAATCAAGGGGCGGCCACGTGGTGCAGTGAATAAAGCACCGGCCCTGGAGTCAGGAGGACCTGAGTTCAAATTCAGCCTCAGACACTTAACACTTACTAGCTGTGTGACATTGGGCAAGTCACTTAACCCCAATTGCCCTTCATTCCCCTCTCCAAAAAGACAAAAAAAAAAATAGATTTGGAAATCAAAGCGATGCTCATCAATTGGGGAATGGTTAAACAAGCTGTGGTATATGATTGTAATTGAATATTATTGTGCTATAAGAAATGACAAGCAAAATGATTTCAGAAAAACCTGGAAAGACTTACATGAACTCATGCATAGTGAAGTGAACAGAACCAGGAGAACATTCTACACAGTAGTAGCAATATTACTTGATGAAGAACTGTGAACAGCTTAGCTATTCTCAGCAATACAATGATCCAAGATGATCCCGAAAGACTAATGATGACGCATACTATCCACCTCCAGAGAAAGAACTAATATTGTTTGAATACAGACTGAAGCATGCCATTTTAAACTTTTTTTCATTCTTTTCCTTTTATTTGAATATTCTTGAACAAAATGACTAATATGGAAATATTTTACATAATTGCACATGTATAACCTATATCTGCTTACCATCTCAAAGAGGAAGAAAGGGAAGGGAAGGAGAGAGGGATAGAATTTGAAACTCAAAACTTAAAAGAAAGTTTTAAAATTGTTTTAGTATGTAATTAGGGGAAAATCAATATTAAGAATTTTAAAAATGCACTTTGCTGATGCCTTTTTTTTTGTCTTTACATCACAATGACTTCCTGCTCTCCTTCCTTGTGACAAAGAAAAACAATTGAGCAAAAACATTAAGGGCAGAAACTTTTTCTAACAACGTCTATCTTAATAGCCTCCCTGCCAAACCCTCTGCCATGAGGTAGGAGCTTTATTTAATAAACTTTTCCCTGAGACCTTTATTGTTGATTTTCTCTTACTCAGAATCAACTTTCTTTCCTGCCCTCAAGGGGCTTACAATCTAATGGGGGAGACGACATGTAAACAAATATATTTAAATAAGCTACATACAGGATAAAGAAGAAATAATTAACTGAGAGAAGGCACTAGAATTAAAAGGGGCTGGGAAAGGCTTTCTGTAAAAGATGGGATTTAATTTGGGACTTATAGAAAGCCTGGGAACACAGCAGGCTGAATGGAGGAGAGAGAGCATTCCAGGCAGGAGGGACAGCCAGAGAAAACGCCCAAAACTGACACATGAAGGGTCTTGTTTGTGATACAGCAAGGAGGCCAGTATCACCAGTTCAAAGGATAAGTGACTGGGAATAAGATATCAGAAGACTGGGTAAGTGATGCGTCCGTGAGGAAGGGGCTAAGTTAGGAAGGGCTTTTTGCATTTGATCCCCCAGGGGATAGGGAGCCACTGGGGTTTATTGAGTCGGGAAATGAAATCATCAGACCTGTACTTTAGGAGAATCATTTTAGTGTTTGAATGGAGGATGGATTGGAGTGGGAAGACTTGAGGTGAGCTGACTCACCAGCAGGATATTGCAATAGTCCAGGCATGAGGGGATGAAGACCTGTACTAGAGTGGTGCCAATGTCAGAGGAGAGAAGGGGACATACACCATAGACATGGGGTGGGAGGAGTGGTGCCCCAAAAACCCAAAGAGAAAGGACTATCAAGGAGAAGAGGGTGATCAACAGTGTCAAAGGCTATGGGGGGGGGGAGTTAAGGAGAATGAAATTGGAGAAAAAGGCCCTTGGATTTAGGAACTAAGAGATCATCGGCAACTTTGAGAGAACAGCTTTGATGGAATGATAAAGTTGGAAACTGGATTGGAAGGGGTTAAGAACAAAGTGAGGGAAAAGAAGGCGGAGGCACAGAGTGTAGATGGCTTTTCCAAAGAGTTTAGCTACCAAGAGCAGTACAGATATAGGACAATCGTTAGCAGGGATGGAAGCTTCAAGTGAGGGCTTTCTTCAGGTTGTGGGAAATAAGGGTGTGTTTGTAGGTAGCGGGGAATGAGCCAGTAGACAGGGAAAGATCGAAAATGTGTGGGATGACACAGGGGGACAATCTGTTGGAGGAGAAAAGACGGAATGAACCTTGGCAAAGAGTGAGGCCACTTCATCACATGAAGCAGGGGGAGATGTAGAAAAAGATAACGGTATCCTAAGCCTGTCTTAATAAATGCTTGTTGAGTGATTGGTTGCTCAAAGTCACACGAACAAGAAGTGACTGATCCAGGATTAGAATTTAAGACTTCTGACTCCAAATCTGCTCTTAACTTATAACTGTGCTTCAGAGATAGTTATACTTGGAGCTCTGACAATGACAAATTTTCAATGGGACCTCTCAAGCAATTATGGCTCTGAATCTTATATTAAACTTTTAGATCAATCAATAGATTGATTACTAGATAATTAGTAGATAAAACATTCATCAAATATTTACTTTATTTAGTCAGGCAACTTGTTAAAAGCTGGTGATATAAATACCAGTAAGCAAGAAGTCTCCTGACTTTAAGGAGGAGAAATAGTAAAAAAAATAATGCATAAGAGGGAATACATGTGTGGGGGTACAAACAATGTGGAGAAATCTAGGAAATGAGATGATAAGAGATCTGGACAAGATGGACCCAAACTGTCTTATGAAAGCTCAGGATGGTTCAAGGGGTGGATCATTTGATTGTAGATTCAGAGCTAGAAGGGACCTTGGAGATCATCTAGTCTAACCCCATCATTGAACAAGAGGGGGAAACTGAGGCCTGGGGAGGTGAGATGACTTGCCCAAGGACACAGAGGTTATACACAACAGGACCAGGAATTGAACCCATTTACTCTGATGGCAAATCCATCATTCTCTTCACAGCACTACCCTGTCTCCTACTCCTTCCAGATGTGAAATTTCTTCTGCTTGCCTGGTATCGAAGAAACAAAAGCAAAGGCTCCTTTAGAGACAATGGAAAATAGAGGAAAGAATGTCTAAGTTGGAGACAGGAGGCCTCACTTCAAACCCAGTTTGGACTGTGACCGGCTGTGTCACCCTTAGCTCCTTCGAGCCTCAGCTGTAATATGATGATGATACCTAACATACCAAGCTCCCAGAGTTCTTATGAAAAAATGTCTCAGAAATTTTAAAGTGCTAGATAAGTGTCAGTTATTATTATTTTTTTAAGGGAAGGAAGCATTTTCTCAGTAGATCCACAGTGAGATAAATGTTGGTGATGAAAGCCCTGCTCTTGCACTGGACCATAGGGTTGTTTTGAGGAGCTGATGAGACAGTTTACGTGAAAAAATAAAGTCTCGCACAGGGATGAGACATTATTAGGATGATAAATGGGGAACTGATCTAAGTGTGCCTGGCAGGCTTCCAAATCAAGTCTGGTTATTTTCTGATTCTTTCCAAAATCTCCCATCCCACCTTGAAAACAGCACTGCTCAAGGATGCCGGACAGATCACAGAAGAAGCTTCAACAGTCCTTGGCAGCTGGCCTCACACACCCATGTCTCTCATTGGTGTTTTAAGTGGGAAGACCTAACCTTTTGTAATTATTTTAGGGGTGAGGGTGGTGATTGGCACTCAGTACTCAGGCTTGCCAGTTAGTATTTCTCTGATTCCATCCTGCTTAAGATGTGGCAGGAATTCTCATACTGGAGTTTCCTAAGGATCTTGCTAAGGACCCCCCTTTATTCCCCATTAGTTTGCTTGTTTTTTTCCCTTTTCAGATCTGGCAAGAATTGGAAACTGGAAGCACTAAGTTTTCTGCCTGGTTAGGACATTATTCTGCAAAATATGGGGTCCAAGAGAGAATAGGGATCAGCTGCATACTGGGGAACAGGTACAGGGAGCCAAGTATTCTCTTAGCTTTCTCTGACAAGATGATAGTTTCAATAATAATGATGATGAAAATAATAACTGAAATTTTATATATTACTTGAATGTTTGCAAGTATTTTATATACATTATGCCATTTGGTCCTTCTAGCAATTCTGTGAGATAAGTACTAACTGCTGTTGCTATTAAACCCATTTTCCAGGAGAAGAAAATAAGACTCAGGGAACCTAAGTGATTTGCCTATGGTCACTCAGCAAGATTTGAACTCATCTCCCAGAGTTTAAGTTCATCACTCTACCAGGCTATAAAAGGAAATCCCTGAGAAACCTAATTTTTTTTTTCGCTTTTTGGAGGGGGGAAGGCAGGGCAATTGGGGTTAAGTGACTTGCCCAAGGTCACACAGCTAGTAAGTGTTAGGCGTCTGAGGCTGGATTTGAACTAAGGTCCTCCTTACCGCTGGACTTTATAGGGCTGGTGCTCTATTCGCTGCACCACCTAGCTGCCCCTGAGAAGCCTATTTTGAAAATGGATTTTATAGAACTGAACTGTGTTTCCTTGGACTATCAGCTATCCTAGACCAGGGGCTTTGTGTCTTTCTTCTATGTACTCCTTGTGTTTTTATCGGGGTGTATTTGATTGATACCCTCCGGAGCTGAGGCATTTGCATTTAAACAGTAGTCAAAGTCTCAAGTCACATGATCTGAAGTCCCAAGAGTGGAATTTCAGGAACTGGGGAGCTGGGTAGAGAAATATCTAGGAGGAACCTTCCTTTTCTGGATCCTTACCCCTCCTTCTGGCATGGATGATACTTGTTCAGAATTAGGATGAGAATTAGCAAGATCCCTGATGAGGGCAAAATAGACACTGTAGGCAAGTAGGCTTCATCCACCCCTCCAGCCAGCTCTGGGGCACACAGCCTGTCACCATATGTCTTTCCCTGAAATATATTCTGGGTAGAAGCCAGGCAGCCTGCCTGGAAGGGTCCCTAACCACCAGGTGGCAGCCTGTATGTGCGAGGCTTTCTAATGGATCTGAGTACTTTGGCTCCATTTTATGGTCTGTGTACTTTTGAAGGTGAAGTGAAGGGGGCCTGGGTCATCTGGAAATGTTATCCTTCAGAGAGAGAATTGCCATCTGCCCATCACAAACAAATCTGTCCCAGGAAAAGCTCTCTTGTTTTCTTAAAACCCTGGATTAAAAAAAAAACACCCAAATAACTTTGGGTAGTTTGTGATGTAAAGTGTCTTGAGTCAATTTTAGGGACATCTGAAAGAAATCCTGATATCTCCAGAAATCCCACTCTGACTTCAACTGCATGCTGAAACATCACTCCTAAATTTCAAAGATTAAGACCTCTGGATGTTCTCAGATTCTGCCTGTAAGGGCGAATGACATCAGAGTTTAGACAAAAAAGCAAAGGTCTGTTGAGTTGTACATGTGGCTTTTGAAGTTGTCTTGTTTTTGTGGTGGTACAATTTTCTGCTACTTGATTACATCTGTTATGGAAATTTTAATCTGAAAGACCATAGTCTTAGCTAGAGGCTGCCCATAAATTTAAAATCTCGATGTTTATTTTGTCCAACTCACATCTTCCCTAAATCTCTTCCGTGTTATAAACATTCCCTGTTCTTCCAACGGACCTTCACGTGCCTTCCAAAGGCCCTTCATTGTGCGGTTGGTCTGCCTTTAGATCAGTGATCTCCAACATGACAATGGAGCCTGACCCCAAGGGGGCTGTGGTCAGCCAGTCTGGAAGTGGAATCATTCTATTGTCATCTTTTTTTTTTTTTGCAATAGCAAATTGTGAGTTTATCTCCAAAACAACTACAGCCCATGATTCCCTTCAACCAGGTCAAACTGAACCCTTCCCTACTCTGCCCCCTCCTACGACTGACCTCCTGATGCTCTGATATTTGGCCTCTGAGGATAGTCATACAATAAAGGAGATCAAGGTACTTGCTGAAGGTGGG
Source organism: Petaurus breviceps papuanus (assembly GCF_028583685.1). NCBI lineage: Eukaryota > Metazoa > Chordata > Mammalia > Diprotodontia > Petauridae > Petaurus > Petaurus breviceps. Next base: position 3,810,387 of record NW_027185809.1, read on the forward strand.
CATGTAAAATTCCTTGTTCCCTCCTCCCAATGTGCCCACGTCTTGCTTCCAGGACACTTTGTGGCTGCCACAGGATTCCATCTCAGTAGGGCTCAGTGTCCCACTTGCCGTGCTGACCTAATTACCTTAGATCTTCTGAATTCCCCTGTTTCTGCTGATTACACCACTATCTTTCCAGCCTCCTGGGTTCTCAGTCTCCTCTTTCTTCTTAACTCTTCACTCAACCAAAACTTGATGGTGCACGGTTATCAATGAGCTCTTTAAAAAGAGATTTTATTGTTCTTACATCACCTACATTTCCTCCTGCATCTCTTCTATCCTCCTCCAGAAAGTCAGCTTTTATAAAAAAGAAATTTTTTAAATAAGAGGAAGAGAAAAAAAAATACAGCAGAACCAGTGAACACATTGAAAAAATCCCCAGGGTCTCTTAACTGCCAGATCTGATGACCTTTTCCCAATCTTCATCCTTGACTTCTGTGGCATTTGATACTGCTGGCCACTTTCTCTTCCTGATACTCAGTTCTTCCTCTATGGGTTACTGAAAACAATGTAAATATGTCACCTAGAAAAACTCTTGTATTTTTACACCTAAAAAACTTGGAAACTGAATTTCCGAACTTGCTAAATCTTCCAAAGGAAGAATTCCAGTGGTTAATGAACCCATTTGTTAAAAATATAAAAGTGCAATACTTTCTGATTACTGTGTAGGAACAAGTGGATTGATTGACATCAGGGAAGACAGAAATTTACTAGTTAAATTTCAGCAAAATCCCTGTCTACCTGGTGTGTGGCACTCACTGACAAATGAGTATCATGATTTAGCAAGTGGGAATAGTGCTACTTTCCTTTGTATCCTTGTATCTTTGTGAGGTATCTTTCTTAGCGATGACAGCCATGAAAGCCAGTTATTAAATTTAACTGAACTCAGAGTCAGATCTTTGAATTACTGTATCACAAATTTTGAAAACAGGATTTAAAAAAATAATGAAACATACTCAATTACATTTCTCTCACTAAATACTAATAATGATATAATAATCACGCTCCTGAAGGGCAGTTAGAACTTACTCAGGATCTCCTTATTTGAGATTTTTTTCCGATCCCTCATAGTGCTTTTTTGTTTTGCCCTTTCTAATCTAGAGACCATTCTCCTAGACAAACAAAAGCGAACTGAAGTAAGAATTGAATGGTTGCACCTTCTCTCTGTTGTTAGTTTTCATTGGCCCACTGACTCCCAACATTGGGTTTATCCCTTCTTTCATCCTCTTCTTTCCCCACCAAAAGAGAAAAGCATCTCTCGTTTTTGTGACGCTGGTGTTCCTCATGAACCTTGGCTTATTTGAGTACTCCTGATACCATTCTTCCCCCTCCCCATTGATCAGTACCTTTGAAAAATACATTAATGATGTCTGTTTTTATATCACCATCATTTCTATATATTTCCCTATTCCCCTTTCCAAACCTGCCTCTAATCACCCATAACAAAAATTTTAAAAGAAAGTGGAATTTAGTAAAAACAAACAAAACATCCACTGAATCTGATAATACATGCAATATTCCACACACATAGTTCCCTAATTCTGAAATGATTGGAGGGAGGAATATTTTTAAACCATTCTTTGGTCATTATAATTACATGGCATTCCTTATACAACCACACTTAATTTCTTTTCCACATCTGTTACTTTAGACAACTCCCTTTCCTCTTTGGTAGGATTATTTCTATTTGTAACTTTAATATTTCATTCTAGGAAGCTTCCTGCATCTCCTATACTCATTTTTTCTACAGCATGTTAGGCCCTGGGATCCCAGCTATTCTTTGGCTGAATCCTTTGGCCTCCTGACACTCTGATAGTTGGCCTCTTAGGATAATTTTAAAATAAAGGACACCAAGATACCTGATGTATGTGAGCATGCAAAACTCCCTGTCCCCTCCACCCATTGCGCCCACATCCTGCTTCCAGGTCACTTTGTGGCTTCCTTCCTCCTTCAGATCAAGGGTGCACATTCCTGGCTTTCTTTTCCCTCTCTTCTTTTTCTCCTCTCTTCTCACTCTGAGGGTCTAAGATAGAACGGTCACATGCCCTCCTCTTAAACTCGAAGACTTCTATCATTTCTACTTCATAGACTAGTACTTCCATGTTGGTTGGAAGAACTGCTCCCTCACTGGTTCTTTCCCTTTATGAAGGATGACATTATTAATGCATGCCGGGACTGGATTTGTGGTTCCACTTTTGATGAAGAGGATGTTTCCACAGATGCCTGGATAACTGAAGTCTCCCTTCATTACTATACCGCATCTGCATGCCAGGTTTGCGATCTGTTTCCAAATGATTTCCTCCTTTTGTCCAGGTGGCCTGTGGGAAACGCTGATGGGAAATTTCAGTGTTGTTTCTACCTGTCAGTCTTCTTTCACATGTTCTCTACTCACTTTCTTCCCTCTATTTCCTGGATTTCCCTATATGAGAGTACATTCATAAAATACAATATTACCTGCCCCACTCACAAGCCGTTATCTTTTTCTTTTTTTTTTTAATAAATTATATTTTCCCAAATCCATATCTCCATCATGGATCTGACCCCACTAAGTCTCAGTGTTTCTTTTTCCCCCATTTTTTCCTAATGAGGTAAATTTTGCTTTTTTTTTTTTTTAATGAACTCTGGGTATCCCTATCTTCCCTACAGTGAAAGTACAGACCCCATTCGCAGGCCTGATCTCATGGTTGATTGGCACTGAATCTACGACCTGCTCCATTTGTGACTTGGACTGGTTTACCTCTCCTTAGGCACCAGGTTTTTAGAATGTTTTGGAGATTTTAGTTGGAGTTTTGATTGGACTTTATCTTGATACCTGTTTTTTCTAACCATACTGACTTCAGTCTCTCATTCTTGCAATGCTCTCCCTTTTCTGGCTTCCCTGATTTCCTTCAAGTCCCAGATGAAGTCTCACCTTCTACAGGAAGCCTGTATCAACCCCCCTCAAATCTGGGGGCTTCCTGCTGTTAATGATCCTGTGTATAACTTGTTTGTACATACCGTGTTTCCCTGATAATAAGACCTATCCCGAAAATAAGCCCTCCCCTTACTGTGTAAGATTCCTCTAAAATAAGCCTTCCCCCTAAAATAAGCCCTATTGAGATTGCTACTGTAGTGAAGGTGATCCCCTGCGCTGCACGCCGCTCCGAGCTGCATCCAATCAGAGCTGCAGCAGTGAGCGCGTCATCCTGTTCTTTATTGAATTCATTATTGAATAAAGGTACATTTTTTGTTCACATTTACCTGTTTATTAAAATTGTTGTCAATGTTCAGTAAAATAAGCCCTCCCCTGAAAATAAGCCCTCTGGTGTTTTTTTGTCCAAAAAATTAATAAGACAGTGTCTTATTATCGGGGAAACACGGTAGCTGTTAGTGTGTTGTCTCCCCCATTAACCTGTGAAGTCTTTGAGAGAAGAGACTGTCTTTTGCCTTTCAGTGCCTGGCACTATGCCTAGTACAAGTTGGTGCTTAATAAATGCTCATTGACTGACTAACTGAATGGCCGAAGATCTCTCAGGTGAAGGTAACAGCAAGCCACAGAGGCCTTCAGAACTGCTGAAGACCAACAGATGGCACTGGAGAGCAGAAGCAGGGATGTCAGCAGAGACCTGCAAGGTGGGAAGAACAGAGCAGAGGACCTCACTTCAGCTGCTTATTTGATGACCTAAACTGAGGGTATCAGTGCCTGTGCTAGAGGAGTAAGGAGTTTCCCTGGCCATCTATGTCTCCATTCATGTGCCTTAGGTACCTGATGATGCTCCGTGTGTGCTCCCTGGGGCGAGTGTATGGAGACAGTCTTTCCGGTTAGTTATTTTTTCCAAGCTATTTGTTTAAAGTCTTTTGCCTTGAACTAAAATATCCTCTTGTTTGACTCGTAGTAAGGGGTCACATGAGTTGTGTTTTTCAATGGCCACTGACAAGCGCTGCAGGCGTACCACGAGCTTGATGGGGCAGCTTCTTGGGAGGGTGCACCTGGGGCTACAGACCCATCCCTGAATGTGTTTCCTTGCCTAGTTCGGGTGTAAACCATGAGGTTATTCCTCCTTAGCACTAAGATCACACATTTAGAACCAGTCCCATGCTAAGGCTGAGCTAAGTGGGTGTAGGACCCTCTTCTGCGGCTGTATTCCTCACAACCCTTCTTCCCACTGCCTGGAGGAGGGGTGGGTGAGCTCCCCAGGAGTTCACTGCTTCATAGTGGGCGCACAGAAGCAGACTCTCCATATAGGTGCTGTTGCTAAGTCATTCTCCCCCCTAATGTGGCTGCAGCCTCATTTGCCTGATTTATGTCTAATACTCTGCTTGGCTAATGTCTTTTCTCAGCAGTTTAATAATGAGCCATGAACCTGTCTCCCCAGGCTTGGATTTGCAAGGTCTAAATCTCTAAGGAACGTTTTGATTTTATGAATTTTCTGAAATAACTGGCTTGTCTGAAATCTGTACTGGCCTATATATATATATATTTATGTTTTTCCTAAAGAGGCTAGTTTGGATTTATTTTGCTCTCTGATGAAGCTGTGACTAGCTCTAAGAAAGGTGACCTTCTCTCACATATTCCTGCTGTGTGAGGGCTGAGGGAAGAAGTAAGGAGAAAGATCAGAAGGATGGGTGGGAGTCATATCTGAGTGGTCTAGGGGATACTGGGTCTGTGAAGAAATACCCTGGGAACCGAATGACTGCAAATTAGGTCATTAGCAATCAGTTCTAGAATAAAATAGTGTAGACTTTTACTTGGAGCTAGGCAAGGAAGCCAGGTTAATATCTTGTGTTCAGGGGTCCTGGGGTAGAAGTAATGTCATTATCAGTTATCAAGCTGGAGATGGAAAGAAAAAAGGGATGCGATGAAAAATTAGTTTCCATAATAATGTAAATGAAAAGAACACTTAACTAAACCTCCAAGATCAAATATAAAATAGTTTGTGTGGCTTTTAAAGCCCTTCATAACCTGGCCCCTCTCTGTACCCTCTTTACTTTTCAGTACAGTAGCCCTGGCCTCCTTACTCTTCCAGCAACACTCTGTCTCCTGACTCTTGACTTTTTCACTAGCTGGCCACACTGATGCTTTACCCTCTTTGCCTACATCCTTGCCTCCTGCTCCCCTTGCCTTTCTTCAAGTCTCTGCTAAAATCCTATCTACTTCAAGAAATCTTTCCTGATCTTCCTTAATCTTAAGGCCTTCCTTCTGAGTCTAACCTCAATTTATCCTGCATGTACATGTCTTATTATGCATATGAACGCATGTGTATCTGTGTACATATATGTATATGTGTGTTTGTGTGCATATATGGATACAGGTACTTACACACAGTTGTTTGCATGTTGTCTCCCCTGTTACACTATGACTTTCTTGAGAGCAAGGACTTTCCCCTTTCTTTGCATCGCTAGCATTTAGCTGAGTGGGCACAGAGTAGGCACTTGGCCTACTGGCATTTGCTAGTTGACTTGCCTAAGAAGGAGCCAGATTTGGATGGATCATGGTAACTAATTTCAGTCCCCGGGAACAGACAATGAACTCTGTCTCCCTCCTTCCGGTAGAGAGGTGATGGGCTAAGAGTGTGGAATGGAGCATATGCTGTCAAATGGGATCTGGTCATTTGTTTTTACTATTTTTATTTTTTTTAGAAAGGAAGGTTAAACAAGGAGGAGGAATATGGGGAAAATATTACAATGTAAAAAAAATGCAAAAAACGAAAAAAGAAAAAAAAAAAGAAAACGGTTTCCTTAGTTTTGTAAAGCTGGAACCCTGAATGTTGTTTTGGCATTTCCAAGCTTCAGTTTGAAATGAAGGTGAATGTGCTTTGGGCAGTGGGGCACAGTGGAAAAGACTCAGGGTTTAGAGTCAGAGGGATGGGGGTTGATCCCTAACACTCCCTCTTGTTGCCTGTGGGCCCTTGGACAAGTCTCTAGGACTCAGTTTCCTTCTCTGTTAAATGAGAGGGTGGCAGATCTAGTTATTCAGCCAATTCTTATTGACTAAAACCTACTACATTTCCACTTGATTACTTGTCGTGGAGAGAAAATTAGCATGTGTTAATTCCACTTTGTTCAATTCATATTGTTTTGTGTATCTGTGTATCTGTCTGCTCATCGACCTTACATATATATATATGTGTGTGTGTGTGTGTGTGTGTGTGTGTGTGTGTGTGTATAGTGTCCCAAAAGTCTTAGTGCACTTCAAATCTTTAGTAACTTATATAGTTCCTTATAAACACATATGTATACAATATGTAACTAACAGGCAAGTTGGACTCTCTCTTCTTACTTTAAGGTAGCCAGAGTAAGTATGGTAGAAAAACCGTAATGGATTGAGAGTTAAGGTTCAGATGGGTTCAGATCCCATCTCCGCCCTTGCTCGGAGGTAATCTTGGGAAGGTAATTCAATTTTCCTAAGCCTCAAATTCATTTTCTGTAAAATGAGGGAGAAGGCCTCTGAGATACCTCCTTGCTCAAAATCTGTGTTCCAGTGATCCTTGGCTGCCAATATATTTAGTGGCTTCTTCATTTTCAATCCTCTATCTTTGTCAGTTGAACTTAATTTTGACCTATGTAACTATGAAGTATTTTCCAGCTTTTTCCTTTTCTTTATTATTTTAAAAGAGGATGTTTAATAACACCTGCTCATTGGTAAATAATATAGCAATGATGAAATTATAAAAAAACAACAACAAAATGAGGTTAGATTCAATGGCTTCTACAGTCTCTTTCAGCTCTAATGATCAGAATGTAACTTGAGTTTCCAGTGAAGCCTGGGGTATTTGGCACGAGACTCTTCTGACGAGTGGAGAGAATGCTGACACAATGCTGTGTGCCTGTGTGAGGAGGGGACTGGTACAAGAGCTTTAGAAAGGAGAGACCCCTTCCTGCCTGCCTCTAAGGTAAGGGCTATCTTCCTTTATTTAAAGGATAAAGGCTAACTAGCAGCTTTGAATCTGAACCAATCATATCCTTCAAGGATCAATAGTTATGTATCATTCTAGTCTAGTATTCCTCTCAAGGACTGGAGGAAAGAATGCTTAAGCTTGTGGTGCCTCCCCTGCTCCCTTCAAGGTAAAATCTTCTGTCTCCTTTGGCAGGTGGTGAGCAAGATTCCAGACATATCTTTCAATGCCTTTCCTCATGTTTAGACATCTTCCTTCTATATGTTTACATATCACATTTGCATATATACATCTTACATTGGCATGCACATAAATTATACTTTAATCTGAAGGCAGCTCAATAATGAAAATATGAATGTATTCCAACAATAACTCAGGGAGCTATTGTTTGTTTGATGAAAAACTTTTACCACCAGAAACCTACAATTAATGAATTCCTTTTGTGCAGTGGTGTGCTGGCAAATGTTTAACAACCAGGTCTCTGGGAATGGTGGTGGTAAAATGTATGCATAAATACATACATAAGTTTATTATTAATTTTACTGACACAGGCTGTGTTATACACAATTTATAAACAATAATAAAATATACAACATTCTTTATTATAAATTCCATATAACTAATTGATCCTCACAGAATGCTTTCATTGATTTTTGCCACGCTCTTGTATCTATGGCCACCCTACGGTTGTATTTCAATCCTGATTTGACAAATGCAGTTGCATCCCAATCGGCTAGCTCTTTTCTCCAGTACATTTATTGTCATTGAACCTGACATATAAGCTACCATTAAGCTGTTTTTCATCCTTGTACAAATTATATTAATTAAACTGAAACCTCTTTCAACTTCAGCACTACTGATCATAGTAGTTGCTAGCAGGCGTTAGGATATTTCTTGATTCTACATTGCTATCTACACAATCATGAAAATGCTCCAAATCAATTTCATGTTTAAGTTTATTGGGAACAACTCTGTTGTGTAAGGCAAGGCTGACTTGTGGCAAGAATGAGAGATATAGCTTGGGAATGACTGGCTGGGACCAGTCTCGGGGTGGCTGCTCTGCATCAAGGGCAGAAGCCGGAGGTCCCCCTTCAGTGTCTTTCTCAATACATAGCTCCAAAGCAGAGGCTGAGAGAGCGGGATGGTATTGGTCCACTTGGGGAAGAGTCCCTACTCCCAGAGAATCACAAGATTATGAAATTGAAAGTGGAGCCCCGGCTCTTCCTCGCCTAATTGTCCTCCCTTCTCTCCCCAGGTGAGACATGGTCTTTCTTGAAATGGTGGCGAGCTTTTTGGCTATTGGAAAGAACATAGTGCTGAGGAGAGAACATTTTTCTGCATGGCAAGAGATGAACTTTTCTGTTTTATTTATTGATTGTTATTAATTTCAATCCCAGACAGTTTCATGGTGAAGTTGCCATAAAAACTGTGGAAGACACATTTCTTTGGGGATTGGTTTTGTTTTAGTAAATTACGAAGTAGCGACTTACGGTTCTACCCTCAGATAATTTCTGACTCCCAGGGGGATGATATAATCCAAAAGATGGACTCTGGCCTTGGATCTCCTAGAGCACATGATAAATACTACCCCTCCCTGCTCCTTACAGGTCCTGGTAAAAGGTAAAATAAATGTGAATTGTGAGGCTCTTCCCTCCCCTTCCAGAATGCAAGGAGCACATTCTGGGCTCTAGTCCTAGAATGAATTTTCCCAGTGTTGCAAGCAAGCGGAGGAGAAGGCAGGGACTGCCTAGATGGGAAGTCTGGGAAAATAATGGGGACAGCAGCTAAGGAGTAGAGATTCTGACTGGAAGGATGGGGTGAGAGTGAACAGGCATTTCAATTTAAAAAATGCCAAACTCTTTAAACATTCACTGGATGAAACACTTAGTAATGTATTGGGGATTGTTGCTATTCAGTCATTTCATTCATGTCTGGCTCTTTGTGTGTCAAACCCCATTTGGGTCTTTTTGTTTGTTTTGGCAAAGATACTGGAGTGGTCTGTCATTTCCTTCTCCAGCTCACTTTAGAGATGAGGAGACTGCGGCAAACAGGGTTAAGTGACTTACCCAGGATCACATAGCTAGTGAGTGTCTGAGACAGTATTTAAATTTAGGAAGATGAGTCCTCCTGTCTCCCAGCCAAGCACTCTATCCATTGTGCTACTTAGCTGTCCAGCTAGCTGGGGATACAAGGCAAAAATGAAATGCACTGGTCCTATAGGTACTTACATTCTAGGGGAGGGCTCAGTCAAACGTAGAGAATTACTCCTGAAGTGAGGAAGATCTGAACAAATGCTAGCCTGGGCAAGCTACAAGCTAACCTTTGGGACTCAGTTTCCTATCTTTAAAATGTGGTTGTTGCACTTAATGGCCTCCAAGGCTCCACTTCCAGTTTTACATGATTATTCTATGAACAAACATTGATTAAGCCCCTACTTTGTTCAAAGAGCTATGCGAAGCAGCTGGGAGCCAAATAGAAAAGTGAGGTCCCTGCCCTGGTAGAACTTATATTCTAAGGGGAGGAAATACACAACACACAAAGATTACACAGTGTTTTTGTAGGTGGCTGCAAACACTAGGGGAACTGGGAAAGACCTCCCAAAGGATGTAGCAGGTGAGCTGAGCTTACCAGGGAACCGGGGCTATCAAGAGGCAGAGGCGAGGAAAGAACCTTTCAGTTTGTACAAAGGCATGGTGGTGGCAGACAGACTATCACATACAGGGAGTGGCAGGTGAGCGCCACACCATTTATTCATTGCGTTGGACATAATTTTTAAGTCTTCCACAGCTGTTTTCCTTTACAATGTTGGTCATATAAGTTATTCTCTTGGTTCTGTTCACTTTACTCTGAGTTAATTCATACAAGCTTTCCCTGGTTTTGACAATTCTTACGATGTAATAATATTCCATCACATTCATATACCATAATTTGTTCAGCCATTCCCTGAATGTTGGACACATACTTTATTTCCAATTCTTTGTTACAATAAAAAGTTCTGTTATAAATATTTTGGTATATATGGGGTCTTTCCCTCTGTCTTTGATTTTCAGGTATAGGTCTAGTGATGGTATTGCTGGATCAAAGGATATACTCAGTTTTCTTGTTGTTTAGTTCTTTTTCAGGCATATATGACTCTTTGGGACCTCATCTGGTATTTTTTTGGCAAAAATACTTGAGCAGTTTGTCATTTCCTACTCCAGCTCATTTTACAGATAAGGAAACTGAGGCAAAGAGGATAAGTGATTTGCTCAAGGTCATACAGCTAGTAAGTGCCTGAGGCTGGATTTGAACTCAGGTTTTCCTGATTCCAGGCCCTGCATTCTATTCACTGTACCACCTAGCTGCACAATTTAGAAAAATCTATTTCCAGAAAGCTCAGACCACTTCACAGTTCGATCAAACCTGCCTTCATGTATATGTCTTTCTAAAGCCCTTCCAACAATTATCTTTTCTTTTTTATCTTTGCCAATCTGATGGGTGTGAAGCAAAAGCTGAGAATTGTTTTGATTTACCTTTCCCTTATTATTCATGATTTGAAGCATTTTTCATATGGTTTTATTTTTCATATCTTGCTTTTTTTTTTTTTGAGGACTTCCTGTCCATATCCTTTGGCCCCTTATTCATTAGGAAATGGCTTATATGTGTAACAATTCTCCATTTATCTTGGGTATTAGACTCTTATCAGAGAAATTTGCTGCAAATTTTTTTGCCAGTTAGTTTCTCTACTAATTCTGTCTGCATTGATTTTGTTTGTGCAAGAGACTTTTTCCAAAAATTTTTTTCATAATCAAAATTACTCCTGACTTTTCAAACCAAATAATCCTCATTTCTGGTGATTCATAAGGAAAAAAGTGATATGCCAGAAAATGTTACTAAGCATTCTGAAGAACTGAAATTTATTGCCATTAATTTGAAAGCTTTGAAGACCTGGGTTAAGTCTTGTCTCTGACACATATTGACTGTGTAAGCCAAGGCAAGTTATTCAGTCTCTCAGTCCTCAAGGCTCTGGGACTATAAATTGCTGAACAGTTTTTAGTCTGCATTGGTAGAAGGAATTTCCTCACTTGAAGTTCTTTATGCTGATACAATCAAAGGATTCATTAAAAGAACTAGTCTCTTTCATGACCTTTCTCCCAACTGTCTCCACAGAATCTCTAAATCTATCAGGGATTATTTAAGAGATGGTAACCAAGGCTTCATGCAGCTTGGTGGTGAAGTGGATAGAGCACTGAGTTCAAATCAGAACTCAAGATGCTTACTAGTTATGTGACATGTTTGCCTCAGTTTCCTCATCTGTAAAATGAATGGGAGAAGAGAATGGCAAACTACTTCTGTATCTTTGCAAAAAAAAAACAACCCTCCCAAATAGGGTCACAAAGAGTTGGACACAACTAAAATGGCTGAACAACAGCAAAAACCAAGCCTTCAGAGATATGTAATTCAACAGGGGCCTTTGAACTTCAAACACAGAATAATGGAATTTAGCAAACTAATTATATCCTCAGAACAACCCTGGGACATATGTACTATTTTTATCCCATTTTACAGTTGAGGAGACTGAGGCAGACTAAGGTTAAATGACTTGCCAGGGTCACGCAGATATAACAATCATTTTCCGAACCTGCCTAGACAAGTTACCAACATTCAGTTTCAAATGATCAGTTTCCAGTTTTCATCAGGCAGTGATTTACCAAACTTAGAACCAGGTGGTTCAATAAGAGTGAGTAAAAACTCCCAGGTAAAACAGAATGAGTTTGCTGTTTGTTTGAGACAGGACTCAAGCAGATCATGCTAGAGAGCAGCAGACTCCACACTTTAAGCACAGCTGGTTCTCAACCAAGGATTAAGCCTGAAATCCTCAGCAAACAGTCTGGACTAAGTTCAAGTCTGTCGCCTTCTCATGGTACTAACCCCAGGAATAAAGTCTGGCATCAAACACATTGATTCTCCTATCTAAAACCTCAAAATACCGCAAGGCTAATTCATGTCAACAGAGATAAGTAATAATCAAATTCATATGGAAAGGCAGGAATATCAGGAAGAATCATGAAAAAGTTAAGGAAGACCCCCCTCCCATTTAGTTTTAAAGTGACTTAAAAAACCCTAATTATAAAAATGGTCTGCTACTGGGAAAATAGAAAATCAGTGGAATCAGAGAGAAATTCCAAAAATAGAGCCCAATATATAAAAAATACATTATATAATACAATATACATGATATATATTATTTCATATGTGTGCATAATAAATGCTATATATTCGGTATAACATATACATATATATGTGTGTGTGTATATATACATACATACATATATACATACATACATATATATATATAATAAGTTACTATTTGGTAAACCGATGCCTAAAAAACACTAGGGGATAGAATAATTTTATTCAATAAAAGCTGTTTAGGAAATTGGATGACTGCATGCTGAAAAATGGTTTTAGATTCATGCCTCATATACCATACTCTACAATAAACTCTAACTAGATCAATGATATAGATATATTTTTTTAAATCATAAGAAAGAGAAGAAAAAAGAATTATATATCTGTTTCCATTATGGGGAAGAGGAACATTTTTTACAATCAAAGAAATGGAAAAAATTAGCCATTCACAATGGCTAAATAAATTATGGTATTTTAATATAATGGAATATTATAGCACCATAAAAATATGGAAGGAAATATGGAAAGACTTACAAGAAGTGATGCCAAGTTAGCTAAGCAAAACGAGAGCTGCACAGGTTTGATACTAGATGGTCTAGATGGAACAGGGATTATCATATTCTCCCTCCTCTGCCGGCCACAATCACTCTGGGGCTACTTTTTGTCTTTCTCTTTCTGGCCTGGTAATTCATCCCCACCTAGTTAGCCTGAAAAAGATTTGTGAAGTTCTAGGGAATTTTCAGGGAAACTAGGATTTTTTTCAAGCTTCTAAACCTGAAGGAAATTCACAGATCATCATGAAACATCCCGTGAAGTCACCTTGTTTCATTTGGTCCTGATTCTGGAGTGAACTTTTATGGAAGGTCAGAAGTGAGGGTGGGGTTAGAGGTGGAGGGAACTGCAAAGTGCATGAAGGCTTTGGGATGGAAGGATCATGACCATAAGATGACAAAATCATTTTTTTAGAACTAGAAGGGACCTTAGTGGACATGGTCCCTGTAATGTAATGCCAAGCAAAGGCAACTTCTCAGGTTCAGAATATCAGCATAGGGGCTCTCCATTTTATTCAGTGACAAATTAAGAACAGAGAAGGTCAAAACATGACATCATTCAAAATACAGCACTTACTAAGTGTGATTAAATAATCTCCAAGGACTACCCCACCCCAGGACCTTCCACTCATTCAATCAATTACAAAGTCCCTGTTCTAAATACCTCTCCACCCCTAGGCTGTACCTTCATTTAGTCCATCACAAAGCCCCTCTTCTCAAATGGAGATTAGTTTCCAATCATAAGTAAAGTACATTCATTTGTTCAATCACAGAGCACAAAAAGGTCAAAAGTTCCCCACCCCTGGATCACAATTGAATCTACCCCAGAGTTACATCAAGTTTAAGCACAGCACTTAATACCCAAATGGAGGTCTTTTCTTCATCTTGACACGAGGCAAGTTCTCAGCAATCTTAGTTCCTGGGGAGACAAGGCTTAGCAAGGCCACAAGATACATTGCCAGTCTCTTCATTCTAATTCATCCTCTGTCTGCAGAACAGTCCTAGGACCCCTGAAAACACCAGCAAAACCCTCTCCCAGGATTTCTGTAACCATACAACAAGAAAATCCTTCTTCAGGGCTTCTGAACCAACAGAAAGGTTCCCAGACCCCTGCAACAACAGCACTGTCCTTCACCAGTGGACAGTATTCACACTCTGTCTGCAGGACAGTCTCAGGAGCTCTTAGCCAACAGCCAGGTTCTAGGACTTCTTCAACAGGACTGTCTTTCACCAGTGGACAAATCTGGCAAAAGAACATCAAAACAGACAGACAAAGTACCAGCAAAGCAGCCATGTCTCCTCAGTCCTTGGCAGCTCAGGGGGCAGGTCTCAAAAGTCCAGGGCAATTCAAAGTGGCCCTCAGCAATCCTCTCAGTCTCTCTCTGCCTCCACAAGGGTGTTGCTTCCAAAAAGTTCTTCTGCCTCTCTCTTGTGTCTCCAAATCTACATCACCAGCTCCTCCCAGTTCAGGACTCTCTTTTCACATCAACAAGTCCATCCCACAGGTGGGATTAACAAGCTCTGGGTTTTAACACAATCAGTTTGAAAACCAAGCCAATACAGGGGAATCTTTAATTGCCATTACTATCACAGTCCCATGTCCACATTTTCTTGATGAGATTCCTGGAGTTTAAGTGACTTGTTCAAGGTCACACAGTTAGTAAGTATTAGAAACAGGACTTGAACCCAGGATGTCTGACTCCAGAGCTTGTACTCCTTCCACAGTACAGTGATGCAATGCCCAAGGTAGCTTATTCTCTCTCTCTCTGTCTCTCTCTCTCTCTCTCTGTTTGCTCTATTTTGGGGGGGGAAGGCAGGGCAATTGGGGTTAAGTGACTTGCCCAAGGTCACACGGCTAGTAAGTGTTAAGTGTCTGAGGTCTGATTTGAACTCAGGTCCTCCTGACTCCAGGGCTGGTGCTGTATTTACTGTGCCACCTAGTCACCCCAGTAGCTTATTCTTTAAAAAAAAAATAACTTAGTGGGTGGAGTAAAAATGGTGGAGTAGAAACAGGACTTCCACACAGCTCCGGCTCCCACCTCCTCCAATTCATGTAAAAGATGACTCTAAACAAACTTTGGAGCTACAGAACCCACAAAATGACACAGAGAAGCTAACCTCCCTCTCAGGGCAGGCCGCAGGAAGCAGCCAGCACATCACTCTGGGAGCCAACCCCAGCCCTGCATGAGCCCAAGGTTATAGCCTCAGGGTGGTCTGACCAGCCTCCAGCTGGAGGGACTTTAGATCATCAGCAGCTGTGGTGGTTTCCAGAATTATCAACACATAGATGCCAAGTACAAAGTGAGAGGTCAGTGCAGTGTGGACTTTGGGACCTGGGAATTCGGGAGTGGGGGTCTGGACTTTGCCCCCTGGAGGGAGAAGCTGCTGAGGTGCTACAGCCGAGCAGCTGCCACCACATGGCAACTTCAGCTACTGGCCTGCAGATTATAGGGGGGACAAAGCAACCAGTCTGAGGGGTAATTTCTCTTGCTTTAACCTGCTTGGATCTGGATTGCGATCTAGGGTGGAAGTCCTGGGGTGTGTGAAAAGCTTTCTAGAGTGTGTTGAGGCTTCAGAGAGGGCACCCAACTAACAACTCCAGTAGCTGAGAAAATGCCAGCTTTTGGGAAAAAGGTCTCCTGTCTGGTAGCAGAATCCTACTGTGGCAAAAAGCCCCAAAATCAAGTAATTGAGTGGCAACACGAGCAAGCAAAGGAAGCAAAGCAAGCAGAGCAACCCAACTTTACACTCCTATTTTGCGGGACAAAAAGGATCAAAGCATGGAACAGGAGGAAGAAAGCAAAGTCAGAACTCCTGGACCAAAAGCTTCCAAGAGAAATAACAAGCTGGTTACAGGCCATAGAGGACCTTAAGAAGGATTTTGAAAATCAAATAAGAGAAGTGGAGGAAAAATTGGGAAGAGAAATGAGAACAATGCAAGAGAATTATGAAATGAGAGTCAACAACCTGACTGAAGAAAATAGCACCTTAAAAAATTGACTAACTCAAATAGCAAATGGCCCAAAAAGCCAATGAGGAGAAGAATGCCTTACAAAGCTGAATTTGCCTGATGGAAAAAGAATCTCAAAGGCTCACTGAGGAGAATCTTGCTTCAGAATTAGATTGGAACAAATGGAAGCTAGTGACATTATGAGAAATCAAGATTCTATTAAACAGATTCAAACAAATGAAAAAATAGAAGGCAATGTGAAATATCTAATTGGGAAAATCACAGACCTGGAAAATAGATCCAGGAGAGATAATTTAAAAATTATTGGGCTATCTGAAAGCCATGATCAAAAAAAGAACCTAGAAGCCATCCTTCAAGAAATTCTCAAGGAAAATTGCCCTGATGCTTTAGAACCAGAGGGCAAAATAGAGCTTGAAAGATTCCACCAATCACCTCCTGAGAAAGGTCCCAAAAAGAAAACTCCTAGGAATATTATAGGCAGGTTCTGGAGTTCCTAGATCAAGGAGAAAATATTACAAGCAGCCAAGAAGAAACAATTTGAATATTGTGGAAACACAATCAGGATAACCCAGAATCTGGCAGCGTCTACACTGAGGGATCAAAGGGCTTAGAATATGATATTCTGGAGGTCAAAGGAGCTGGGATGAAATCCAAGAATCACCTACCCAGCAAAACTGAGTATCATGTTTCAGGGGAAAATATGGTCATTCAATGGAATAGAGGACTTTCAAGCATTCTTGATGAAAAAAAAGAGTTGAATAGAAAATTTGACATTCAGATACAAGAAGCAAGAGAAGCATGAGAAGGTAAACAGGGAAAAGAAATCATAAGGAACTTATCAAAGTTGAACTATTTACATCCCTACATGGAAAAACAATAATTGTGTAAGTTATGAAACTTTTCTCAGTATGAGAATAGTTGAAGGAAATAGAAATGTGTGTGTATATATATATATACATACACATACATGCATATATATGTCTATATAGGAGGGTATATGGGTGTATGAATACATATGTGAGTGTGTGTATATATGGGTACAGATATACATAGACAGAGGACACAGGACCAATTATACTTAGAAGGTGAAATTAAGAGGTGAGAGAGGAATATAGTGAGAGGAGATGGAGAGAGACAGAATGGGGGTAAACTATCTCATATAGAAGAGGCAAGGGAAAACAGTTACAATGGAGGGGAAGAACAGTAAGGCAAAGGGGAATGGGTCAACTTTATTCTCATTGAATTTGGCTTAGGGAGGGAATTACATACACACTAAATAGGGTACCTCACCCCATAGGAGAGTAGGGGTGAAGGGGATGAGAGGGGGGGATGATGGAAGGGAGGGCAGGCTGGGGGGGAGGGAAATTGGAAACACCCACTTCTGAAAAGAGACAGGATCAAAGTAGAGAATAGAACAAGTGGGAGGTGTGATAGGATGGAAGGAAATGTAGTCAGTCTTTTACAATATATCCACTATGGAAATGTTTTGCATAGTTACACATGTACAATCTATATTGAATTGCTTATCTTCTCAGTAAGGGTGGGTGACAAGGGAGGAAGGTATTGAATATGGAATT
Source organism: Petaurus breviceps papuanus (assembly GCF_028583685.1). Taxonomy (NCBI): domain Eukaryota; kingdom Metazoa; phylum Chordata; class Mammalia; order Diprotodontia; family Petauridae; genus Petaurus; species Petaurus breviceps. Next base: position 3,827,572 of record NW_027185809.1, read on the forward strand.
CAAAACTTCAAAATCAAATGTTTTAAATATATATATATATATATATATATATATGTAATATTATTATTAAAATAATAGCTTAGGAGTGGCTAGGTGGCACAGTGAATAGAGCATTGGCCCTGGAGTCAGGAGGACGTGAGTTCAAATCTGACCTCAGACACTTAACACAAAAACTAGCATTTGACCTTGGGCAAGTCACTTAACCCCAATTGCCCTTCCTTCCCTCCTCCAATAAAAATTAATTGAGTTCTAGTTTTCAACATTTACTTCCATAAGATTTTGAGTTTTAAATTCACCCCACACCCCCAAGATGGCATGCAATCTGATATAGGCTTTACTTACATATTCATATTAAATAATGTCACTTTAATCCTGATGTAAAGAAGAATTAGAGCTAATGGGAGGAACCATGAAGAAGAAAGAAAACAAAACAACATAAGAAAAAAAGAGCAAATAGAATGCTTTGATCTGCATTCAGACCCCATACATAGTTCTTTCTCTGGACGTGGACGGCATTTTCCATCATGAGCCTTTTGGAATTGTCTTAGATCCTTGTATTGCTGAGAAGAGCTAAGTCTATCAAAGCCAGTCCTCACACAATGTTCTCCTGGTTCTGCTCATTTTACTCAACATCAGTTTATATAAGTCTTTCCAGGTTTTTCTGAAGTCTGCCTGATCATTATTTCTTATAGTGTTTGTTCAGCCATTCCCCAACTGACATACATCCCTTTAATTTCCAGTTCTGTGCCACTACAAAAAGAGCTGCTACAAATATTTTTGTACATGTGGGTGCTTTTCCCATTTTTATGATCTCGTTGGGATACAGACCTAGAAATGGTATTGCTGGGTCAAAGGGTATGCACAGTTTTATAGCCCCTTTGGGCATAGTTCCAAATTGCTCTCCAGAATGGTGAGTGTTCCAATTTTCCCACATCTTCTCCAACATTTGCCATTTTCCTGTTTTGTCATGTTAGGCAATCTGACAGGTGTGATGTGGTCAGGTAGGTTATTCTTTAAGAAAAATCCTTCTCCTTCTGGAAGCTGTATTCAACTGTCAGGAACTATGGCAGGAGCTACAGGATGAAGCTCAGAAGTTACAAACATAACTTGAGTACCTCAGGGACCAAACATGAGAAATGCATGATGGGAGTTGAAGTTCTACCAGTCAGAATACAATCTCAGGATAGCACTGTGACCATGAGTTTGGGGACCATGACCCCTGAGTAGAGGACAGTGAGTTTCCTCAGGCAGGTGCAAGAGCCAGAGTTGCCGTTTGCAGAGGTGACTGAAGCTTATTTCACAGGCAGGAGTCTGGGTTTGGATAAGAAAGGCAGGCAATTACAGCATAATTGGAGAGGGAGAGATAGAGAGACAGAGACAAAGAGAGACAGAGAGAGAAAGGCGGGGAAGGACAGAGGGAGGGAGGGAGAGACAGAGAGATGGAAAAAGACAGAGAGACACAAAGACAGATAAAGAGACAGAAAGAGACAGAGTTACAGACAGGAACAGACACAGACAAAGAGACAGAGAGAGTGAAGCAGAGAGACAAAGACACAAGGGCAGAGAAAAAGAGACAGAGGAAAATGTTGCTGTGGGTGTTTTGCAATGCAAGGTCTGAGACTAGAATCAGAGCATTGCAGGCTGGACTCCAATGGCAAGGTTCCTTAGATGAAGTTTCGTAGAGTGGCCTGACTTTGCTATCAGTGACCACTCCTTGGTAAAGATTATATCCCTTCTCAGTGTCTGTCACTTTGTGTCTGTTTTTTCCTGTTTCCTTAAACTGTTTGGATTTTCTGATTTTTGTAACCTATAAATTATGACTGGTTCTAAGCCAGGATTGTGCTGATAAATATTTGACAACCAATTCTCTCAAAAAAAAAAGTATGCCCAACAAACCTTTAAGTTTAATCTACTTTATTATCTCCACCACTTTCTTAAGTTTAGACTAACAAAATCAAGCTCTGATTTGTAGCCTTTATAAATCTTTATGGTGTAAATTCTCGCATTGAAAATTGAACAATTAGCTCTCCAGAGCTGGTCTAGCTGGCTCCAGCGTACTCCTGTCTGTAATTCACACCTGTTAATCACTTGCATGTTGGAGAGAGGGTTAACAGATGACACAAATGGCTAGCTTGGCATCCTCTTAACTAAACAGCTCAGAGGTTTAAACCTCTGTTCAGAATTCTGGGATTTTAAATTTTATGAATAACTTTTATAAATCACATGAATCATGATCATGCATTCTTCTGGCTAATGGAGTAAATTGGATTAATGGGATTTAATGTTTCAGCATCTCAGGGAAGCTTCAAGCTCTGAAGCAAGGGATCAGGATAGAGGCATTGACCAAAGGAAGGTCAGACTTCTTTCTCACCTCATGAGAGTAGAAAAGTTTGGTTCGGAAGGAATCTTTCCTGCCCCTATTCCCATGAGGGGAGCCTTTCTGGACAAGTGAACGTCTCTTCATTTCACTCTTACTTTCCACCTCTAAACTTTGACAGAGAGTAATACCTGCTAGTTACTCAAGAGAAAACCATTGTCTGTTGGGAACACTGTCTGGTATGTATTAATATAAATAAATGAACATAGGTCTATAGGGCAAAATCAGAAGATAACATATTTAAATCTGGAAGATACCTAATAGGTCATTTAGTCCAGACAATTCATTTTAAATGTAACTGGGAGTTGTACAGGACATGTACAAAACTGCCCTTACTTATTCTAGTCAACCACCCTGGGGTGCTTTGGGGATAATGAAATCTGATGCTTCTGGCCATGTGTATCCCATTGCTAAAGCCAGTGCACGTGGTTGACCAGATGCAGGAAAGGCAGCCATGTTCAACCTCTGGGTATATATGAATGAAATAACTCAGGGCCACAGAGATGAAACCATTTGCTCAATGTCAAACAAGAAGTAAGTGGTAAGCAGGGAATTGAGGCTCTGTAACTCTTGTGCCTGGAGAAGCTGAGAAACAATGTCGCTTATCCATGCAAGATTGCACAACTAGTGTGAGCCAGAGGCAGGTCTCAAACTTGGGTCTTCCTAATTCCTACATCAACCTTTTATCCATTATAACCTGCTGCCTTTTTTGGTTCTGTATTTATTTTGAAATACGGCATATTTTTTCCTAATTTTATTGGGTTATGAATTCATGAGTTAGCATCAACATAACTTACCTCTTGTAAACAGAAATATAAAACTTCAAAGAAAGTTAATTCTCTGAACAAACTTTCTCCCCTTTGTAGCAGCAAGCACACCAAGTGTCCTCAGGGTTGCTGCCACCACAGGTTCTTGGATCTCCTTTGATAAAGGAAAGCAACTCAAAATGGGTTAACAAGCTTACTTTAATCAGTCAAACATGTATCATTCACCTAGTTCAGGGGAAAAAGGTCGGCACCCTGAACTTCAGAATATACAGACAGAATTATCAAGACATAAACAGATCAAGTAGACAGCTTTCCAAACTGTCCAACCATTACATCCATACCAAATCAACATCTGGGTTTCAACATCTGGGTTTTTCAAAGCCGGGGGGGCTCTGGACAACGGCTTCCCAGAATTCAGATCAAATCACAGAACACTTCTCAAAGTGAGCCCCAAAACAAAGCTACACATCAGGGCTTATATAGCCTTCTCCTGGCTCAGAGAATGTAACAACCTTATTGACTCACTGGCCAATCAAGAAGTATCTACTGAAAAACAAGCCTCCCACCCCAGGATCCAGGTGCACTTTAGCCTAGGGGCAGGGAAGATCTTTAAATTTACATTCCCATTACACCTTTATAATCCAAAATCAGGGAAATTACTTTCCTTTTAGCTATTAAATTTTCTATTTAAAGTTTCCATTTTCCTTTAAAGAAAAAAACCCCACAAAAATCCCATTAAAGTCTTTCACAAAAAAATGTTTTGTCAAGATTCAAAATTTCAATAAAATGGTTGCTACAGATCATCTAAGGCACTAAAGTAATTAAAATACAAGAGCTGAAAAGCACTTAAATCCAGGCAGACTTTTCAGTGTTCAATATTGAGATCATTAAAAAACTTCTTTCTTCTCTAAAACCTTTCTGGGTCAGCCTCTGCATTGACATTCCCAAATCATTCATATACAAACTACTAAAAAGAGAATCAGGGAAAGATCTTAGAATCATTGGAGAAATTTCTAAATCAGGCAGAGAGGTAGATGGGAGATCAGATGGTCAGAGGTTTTGAATAATTTCAGAAGTCTTAGATTCATTGACTGCCTACAGTGGTTCTGTGACCTTGGGAGGGGGACTCCTGCAGCTTGCAATTTCTCTAAGACTTAGTAGCCTCCTTACTGGTAAAAGCAGGGCTATGCTAATAAATATTTAATAACCATCTCTAAAAAAAAAGTACTCATGACACATTTTTAAATTTACTCCATCATTTTCTTTTATTGACAATCAACAAAAAATACCACATTTCATTGCGTAATCATCACCACCACATAATCATCAAATCACCACATAATCATTAAGCCCTGTTTTTTCAGACCAAAAATTGGTTTATCACCATTCACTGTAATCATCACATGGTATAATTCTCTTTGTTGTGCTGCTTTAAAGGTAAACAGAGTGACCACTATATTTGATAGACTGGGCTCCTTTTAGCAATGCAAGGTTACAATACAACTCCAAAAGACTCATGATGGGGGGCAGTTAGGTGGCACAGTGAATAGAGCACCAGCCCTGGAGTCAGGAGGACCTGAGTTCAAATCCAGCCTCAGACACTTAGCACTTACTAGCTGTGTGACCTTGGGCAAGTCACTTAACCCCAATTGGCCTGCCTCCAAAAAAAAAAAAAGACTCATGATGGAAAGGGATATCCACATCCAGAGAAAAGGACTATAGTCTGAATGCAGACTGAAGCAGACTACTTGCCCTGTCTCTCTTGTGTTTTGCTTTGTCCCTTCTTTCTCGTTGTTCTCTCCATTGGTTATGACTCTTCTTTACAACTTGACTAATGTTTAATGTGAAGGTATTTGTAGAACCTATATCGCATAGCATGCCTCCATGGGGCTGGGGGACAGAGAGGGGGAGAAAATTTGGAGCTCAAGGGATTGTGGAATTGAATGCTGTAAACTAAAAGTAAATAAATAAGTTTTAAAAACAGCTAAACAGAGCAGCAACGTATTCACCAGTGGCATATGGATGCTCATTTATCCCTTGCACATGGTGAGCCAAGAGCCTAGAACTCTCGGTGCACATGCATGGTAAATATTGAATTTTAGCATATATTCATGAGTATTCCATGTATCCTAATCTTGTATCAAAGACAGTTTGGTAATAAATGATTTTTAAGTAATACTGGCACAATTTTTTAAAAGCTTCATATAATGGTCACATTCTGCTTTTTTGCAAAAAAAAATTGGCATAAAACCTGTGATAATTATGTAATGAAATACAATAGGCCCAGATTTGTAGTATTCATATTGAGGTTGTTCTCTAGCCTGGAAAGATTAACCTGTCAATTAAATTTGCCCCAGGGGCAATTATAACTAATTACGACTGTTTCTTAGTGACTAATCTGATGGTCTCCTTTGACAGATCAACATGAGTTTTCCTCATTCTTTGCAGTCCTTAAATAGAAGACACCATTGGTGACTAGGACCATCCTCACAACCTTTCCTGCTTGGTATGATTGCCAGAGATTGTACCAAAGAATTAGCATTACCATGGAGAGTCCAGGGTCAACCACATGCCAAGAGGTATTGGTAAAGAACCATATTTGTGGAGAATTGAAAAGTAACCATATGTAAGAACAGGATTATACTCAATCCCATTTGATTCTAGGGCCTTGACCAATTGGAATGAATCAAACCTTCAGAGCTGAAGCAAACAGGGCCTGCACACCTCCTTGAATTAATCAAAGTCTTTGTGTTGAGCATGTCTTTGTATAAAAGGAAGAAGCTTTCTTAGAATCAGGGAAGGAGAAATTCTGAGCATCTGGATTTAGAGCAAGCATGAAGCGAAAGGAGGACCCACTGTGGGAGAGAAAGGAAATATTGAGAAGAGTCCTTGCTTCTACAGGCATCACAAAAATTCTTCTTTGTGGAGGAAGCCATGTCAATGGAGAGGCTGATCCAAAAAGGTTTTAGGGAAGAAAGAAGTTTTAAATCTTTTTGTTTAAGTTGAGGAAAAGCCCAAGAACGAGCTGACTCTTCCTCCAACTTCACCTCTGGATGCCTGTCTATTCACAGACACTATAATATAATTTGTTGTTTCATTACCCAAATATTTTGCTGTAAAGCCGAAGAGAAGGAAACTCAATGGACTTCTAAAATGACCCGATTATCATAAAGGGTCCTACAATATTTTAAGCAAGTGGCATGGAATTTTATGCTTATGAAGACATCTCTCTAATCTAGGACTCACCTTGAGCCAAAGGTGTTGCAAACTGTGCAAAGTCAGACTTTTGCCAAATTTGTAAAAACTGGGAGTCAGTGACAGTAACTACCCCAAAATGTCTCGGCTGAGGGAAAATGTATGATTCCCTTAAGCATTTCTGGACTCTGCTGCTTATGACCTTTCAGGTAAGTGACTGATGGTAGCTGCTTGATAGAAGACCTGGAATATTTAGGGAAAAATTTTTCAATGGGGAAATTTCCATAAGAGAAAATTATATATATATATATTTTTTTTTCAAATGCTTTATTAATTTCTGATTTACATCATTCATTTCCGCCAGATTTTGAGTTACAAATTTTCTCCCCATATTCCCCCTACCCACCGCCCCAAAATAGCAGTCCCACAGGATATCCCCTCCTCCAATCTGCTCTCTCCCATATTTTCTCCCATACTCCTTTTGACCTTTGCAGTGGATCTCCATGCCCCAGTGCCTGTATATGTTATTTCCCAATTGCATGTAAAATAGCATTAATAATAGTATATATATATGCTACTTTTAACTACATGATGTAGGCATTGTGAGAACATTTAACTCTGCTGAAACTAGGAAATAGTAGCCTCCATGTGAAGTCACAATGAGATCCTGCCATACACTGAAGCATCTTTTTGAAGGAGAAAATATATATTGACCTTGGCCAAGGATTCTTAAGCTTGAGTCTTTGAAATTATTTTTAAAAAATATTTTAATAAGTGTATTTCAGCATAACTGGCTTTTTGTAATGTTATTTTATGTTTATATAATTAAATACATTCTTGTGAGAAAGGGTCCATAGGCTTCACCAGGTTGTCAAAGGGTTCCCTGAAACAAACAAGGTTATGAAGCCTTGGCCTAGGCAAGTCTTGCCTTCACTAACTATTTTCCCCCAAGAAAGAACTTTGTGGGATTCTCCTTGGAAGGTAGATGAGCTTTTTTTCCTCAAGGAAGCCTATATTCTCAAAGACTTCAGATAGCTGGACTAGGATCTCCAAGGTCACTTCCAGATGGAAATCTCTAGAATCATATTTGCTTTGATATACTTTGTTATTATATCACCTACATTTCTGTATGTGTAACTCCCTTGCTTCCACCCAGTGAACCATCATTGGCATTATAACAAAGGTTTAAAAAGAAAGAGAAAAAAACCACAACACAACCTACATATTGACCAAGTTTGAGAGTTTATGCAGTACTCTAAATACATAGTCTTCAATCTCTGAGAGGAAAGAAAGAACTATTTTTTCTTCTTAAAAACATTTTTATTGGCATCTGTTTTTGAATCATTTTCATTTCCAATGCCTACAGTGGATAGAGCATGGGGTCTGTAGTCAAGATGATCTGAGTTCAAATGCAGCCTCAGACACCGACTAGTAACGTAACCTTGGCAGAGTCACTAAACCTCTTTCTGTCTCAGTTTCCTCAACTGTAAAAAAAAATGGGGATAATTACAGTGTCTATTGGTCATTGGGTCATTGTGAGGATCAAATGAAATACTATTTGCCAAATCCTTAGCACAGTGCCTGGCTCATGTTAGCCACTTAATAAATGCTTGCTCTCTTCCCCTTTCTGTTCTTCCCACTTCCCTTATCTATTGACCATCCCTTGAAATGCAGAATAAAAGAAGAGGAAAAAAATTAGTTAAAATCCAAAATGAATCTGGCAATATATGTAGAAGATTCTTAGTTTCCTATCTCTTAAAGAAGGGAGAGAAGTGCATTTCTCATCTCTTCACTGGGGCCAAGTTTGGTTATTGGAATTACAGAGCATTAAGGCTTGTTGTTATTTTAATCTTTGTTGTTCTTTCCATTTACATTATTGTAATTACTTTGGATATTGTTTTCCTGCTTCTGCGTGCTTCCTGCTGCACTGGCCCCTATTAGTCTTCCCATATTTCTCTGTGTTCTTTTCATTTGCTCTTTCTTATAGTACAAGAACACTCCCTTATATTCATGTACCACAATCTATTTGGCCATTCTATAAATGATGAGTATCTATTTTATTTCCAATTTTTAGCTAGCAAAGACTCCAGCTCTAAATCTTAAGCTGTACATACTTTATTAATCTCCTCCCTTCATGATTTGTACTTCTATAATCTCTCTCTACTGATCAGCAATATTGGGTCAGTAATCAGCTACCGTCCTTCTCCCCCAAACATATTTTTAAATATAAAAGCTTCTATTTAAATTCTCATCCTTTATTTAGATATTTATTTAAAATCACAACCCAAGGACCTTAACAATAAAAGAAGTAGTCAAAGAAAACTAAATTTCTTTTTTTTCTATTTTTAACTGCTTTAACTTCTGATTTACATCATTCATTTCTGCCAGATTTTGAGTTATGAATTTTCTCTCTGTTTTTCCCCTACCCACTGCCCCAAAATAGCAGTCCTACAGAATATCCCCGCTTCCAATCTGCTCTCTCCCATATTTTCTCCCAGACCCCTTTCGACTTTTTCAGTGGATCTCTATGCCCCAGTGCCTGTATATCTTATTTCCCAATTACATGTAAAATAGTATTAATAATAGTATATATTTAAACATTTGATTGTAAAACTTTCAATTCCAGATTCATTCCCTTCCTCCCTTGTCACCCACCCTTACTGGGAAGATAAGCAGTTCAGTATAGGTTGTACATGTGTAGCTAATAAAAAACAATATAGTAGATATATTGTAAAAGACTAACTATATTTCCCTCCCTCCTATCCCACCTCCCACTTGTTTTATTCTCTACTTTGATCCCATTACTTTTCAAAAGTGGGTGCTTCCAACTGCCCTCCCTTCCATCATCCCCCCTCTCATCCCCTTCCCCCCTACTCTCCTATAGGGTGAGATACCCTATTTAGTGTGTATGTCATTCCCTCCCCAGGCCAAATTCAATGAGAATAAGATTGACCCATTCCCTTTTGCCTTCCTATTCTAACCCTCCATTGTAACCATTTTCCCTTGCCTCTTCTATATGAGATAGTTTACCCCATTATGTCTCTCCCCATCTCTTCTCATTATATTCCCCTCTCACCTCTTAATTTCACCTTTTAAGTATCATCCCTTACTACTAAATTGGTCCTGTGCCCTGTATCTATGTATACCTGTAAACATATATACACACATTCACATATGTATTCATATGCCCATATACCCTCATATGTAGACATAAATATATTTCTATTTCATTCAACTCTTTTCATACTGAGAAAAGTTTCATCAGTTACAATTATTGTTTTTCCATGTAGGAATGTTAATAGTTCAACTCTGATAAATTTCTTATGATTTCTTTTCCCTGTTTACCTTCTCATGCTTCTCTTGCTTCTTGTATCTGAATGTCAAATTTTCTATTCAACTCTGTTTTTTTCATCAAGAATGCTTGAAAGTCTGAATGACCATGTTTGCCCCTGAAAGATAATACTCAGTTTTGCTGGGTAGGTGACTCTTGGTTTTAATCCCAGCTCCCTTGACCTCTGGAATATCACATTCCAAGCCCTTCGATCCCTCAATGTAGAAGCTGCCAGATCCTAGGTTATCCTGATTGTGTTTCCATAATATTCAAATTGTTTCTTCCTGGCTGCTTGTAATATTCTATCCTTAATCTGGGAATTCCAGAACCTGGCTATAATATTCCTAGGAGTTTTCTTTTGGGGATCTTTTTCAGGAGGTGATTGGTGGATTCTTTCAACCTCTATTTTGCCCTCTGGTACTAAAACATCAGGGCAGTTTTCTTTGAGAACTTCCTGGAAGATGATTTCTAGGTTCTTACTTTGGTCATGGCTTTCAGGCAGTCCAATAATTTTTAAATTATCTCTCGTGGATCTATTTTCCAGGTCAGTGGTTTTTCCCATGAGATATTTCACATTGCCTTCTATTCTTTCATTTGTTTGGATCTGTTTAACAGCATCTTGATTTCTCATAAAATCATTAGGTTCCATTTGCTCCAATCTAATTCTGAAGCAATGATTCTCCTCAGTGAGCTTTTGAGATTCTTTTTCCATCAGGCAAATTTGACTTTTTTAAGGCATTCTTCTCCTCATTGCCTTTTTGGGCCTCCTTTGCCATTTGAGTCAGTCTGTTTTTTAAGGTATTATTTTCCTCAGTCAGGCTGTTGACTCTCATTTCATAATTTTCTTGCATTGTTCTTATTTCTCTTCCCAGTTTTTCCTCCACTTCTCTTATCTGCTTCTTAAGGTCCTCTATGGCCTGTAACCAGCTTGTATTTTCCTTTGAAGCTTTTGGTGCAGGAGTTCTGACTTCACTGTCTTCCTCCTGTTCCATGGTTTGTTCCTTTTTGTCCCCAAAATAGGAGTGTATTGTTGGAATCTTCTGTCTGCTTTGTTTCCTTTTCCTGCTCATTTTGCCACTCAATTACTTGACTTTTGGGCTTTTTGCCACAGTAGGACTCTGCCACCAGACAGGGGAGCTTTGGTCCCAAATGCTGGGGTTTTCTCAGCTGCAGGAGGTATTAGATGGGTGCCCTCTCTGAGGTCTCCACAAGCTCTGGAAGCTGGACACACACTCTAGAACCTCCACCCTAGACTGCAATCCAGATCCAAGCAGGTTAAAACAAGAGCGATTACCCCTCAGACTGGTGCTTGGTCTCCCTACGTGGAGCTGGCTGGCTGCTGGCGTCTCAGTGGCTTCTTGCCCTGGGGGTAAAAGCCAAGCACTCCCACTTACTGGTCCCAAAGTCCAGACTGTATTGACCTCTCACTTTGTCCTTTGTGTCTATGTGTTGATAAATCTGGAAACAGCCACAACTGCTGCTGATCTGGAGTCCCTCTGGCCATGGCTGGTCAGGCCCACCCTGGGGCTAAAGCCTTGGAGTGGGGCTGGGCTCGGCTCCCAGAGCGCTGTGCTGGATTCCTGATGGCCTGCTGGGCTGTCCTCAGCGGGAGCTTAGCTTCTCTGTGTCACTTTGTGGGTTCTGCAGCTCCAGAGTTTGTTTAGAGCCGCCTTTTTACATGGATTGGGGAGGGTGGAAGCAGGAGCTGCAGAGTCATGCTTCTACTCTGCCATCTTGGCTCCGCCCCCTCAGTCTGTACTTTCCTCAATGTACTTCTATAGAAAGCTGTTGAGCTGTTGTTGGATTTCACAATGGAAGAGTTGGAAACAGTAGTAGAGGAGACCAAGTAGGTAAAATGTCAGTGTGATAGCACAGCTCTCAGGACTATGGTTGTCATCAGCAAGGTTAGTCAGTAAGAGGGTCTCAGGGTATAAAGCCAAGTACGAGCAGCTCTCTGGAGGACTGTGGCTGTGCATAGCTTTAATTAAGGTTCTGATCACATTGTATAGTGAGCTCTCTATTCAGCAGTAAACTAAAGCAAGACATTCACAGAAACCAAAGTACAGTATTCATAATTATATAACATAACAACTTATCACTAAAGTGGCCACACAGTTTTAGATGAAAGATATCATTCAGGAAGTCCTTAATTCAGTCATCCTTAAGGAGCAATCCTCCTTAAGAGATACAAAGTACAAAGGTCACAGTGTACAAAGTACAAAGGTGACCCCTAGGTCACAGTGTCTTAATCTTTCAGTCAGAAGGTCTTCTTTCTTCTTCTTCTTCCTCTTTTTTACATTTCTGAAAACCAGTTTTATTTAAATAAGAGTTTAAATACATTACATAACATTTAAACTAAAAAAAAAAAAGAAACCAAAACCAAACCAGTCTGTTACTTCACATGGCATTGGGCAGCTGTTGCCAGTAAATTGCAAGCTCCACAGTTAATACATTGACTATTTTGATACATTAGTTCAAAATTTGTTCCCTTGTCAAAAGTTTAATTCAGGTCAAGTTGGCCTCACAGTAAGGTATTTTCTCCACTTATTCATCTCCCAGAGATAGGGCGTTATTACTACTAAAAAAAAAAGTCTGGTCAGACAACATTGGACCTTGGCATGATGTTAAGAGGGAAAATGTCCTGCCATTGCCCCCAAATGAAACTCCTTCCTGGTCAGGTGGTGCAAGTCACCAGGGGGAATCCCTGTCCTGCTACCCAAGGCTAACTCTTTTATCTTGGTGGTATCTGGACTGGGTGGTGGCGACCTTAACTTAGTCTTCTGAGCATCAGCAAAGCCAGCTCGGAGAGTAGTAATGTTCTCTTAAATGGACAGGGAACTCTGAAGAGGGAGCGCCAAGGAGCCTCTGGACAGACAGACATGGTCTCAGATGCTACTAGGGCTTTGGACTTGACTGAAACATTCGATTATTTGTGTTTCAGGGTGGGCACTGCCAGGCTTTACACCTCTGTTTAAATGAGGGACTTCAAGGCTAGACAGCATGGCTTTTTTCAATTTATTATATGAATGAGTTACACTAGTCCAAGTTAAACAGCGGACCCCAAATGGTTACATTATACAAGCTGTGAGGTTTTTAAACTTGTGACAAGGGACAGAAGGGAATTTTTCTACTTATTGCAAGGAAATCCTCACTTAAGCTTCAGTGAGCCACAAGCACTTAAAACCCATGAACCTTCAGCTGGTCGTCCTTAGCCTGTCCATTCTCAACGAGGAACTGGCATATGTTTTTGCGCTGGTCACCCTGTAGCTGAATTACTTCTCCATATTCTGGATGCTCAATTACAGTACCATTGCAGGCAAGTTTCTTCTTGAATGCCTTCACTAGTTTCTTTTTATCGTAATCATCAGCGATCCCCTGGACAGTAGTGAGAGTCTTCCTGCCGTTTCTCTGTTGAATTCTTATATGGATATAATCCTCAGTCCCAGCAGGAAGCAGGTCATCACCCTTACTTGCATCAGCAAAGGGGTTGAAAGAGTGGAGGTTCTGGATAGCGGACATACGATACGATTCCTTTTCCTCGGTGGGAACGGCCTGTGGAAGGCGGTGGCAGGAGAAGGCTGGTGGGGGGGGGTGAGGACGGAGTGTTGGGAAGTGAGGGGGCTGAGGGGTAGGCTGCTGAGTCCTCAGTGGCAGCTCAGTGACTGGGCCATCTTCTTTCTTCTTGACTGGAGACTAGCTTCCAGTCATCCTTAACTCAATCATCCTTAAGGGGTACAAGGCACAAAGTACAAAGTTCTCCCACCCCAAGGTCACAATAAATCATGATCTTCTCAATCAGCACTAAGTACCCAAGGAAAGGTCTTTTCATCTTGGCTTGAGGCTGGTTCCCAAATTCCATGGTTCCTCTTCCATGGTCCCAGTTTTTGCCTGAATTCACCCAATCATCACCTGGATTTACAGGCAGCTCTCAGCTCCTTGTCCAGTTCCTGTTCCATATTGAAGCTCACAGTGTCCAGTCCACCTCAAGTCCTTCGCAGTTTCTGTTTCTGGGAAGACAAAACTTAACAGAGCCAACACAACATTCACACACATTGCTGGCACCATCATTAATTCACTATGTGCCTGTGAAACAGACCCACAAACAAGGTCTGAGAAATCAACATAAACCATCAGTATAGTCTCAGGACCTCTGAAACCCTCCTCCAGGACTTCTGTAAACAGATAACAAGAAAATTCTTCTGAACCAGCAGTAAGGTCCCAGGGCTTTTGTAAAAAGTATCACATACACAAATCAACACAGACAGAACAAGACAAAAAGAGTGCTGGCCCATTCTGCTTAGTCCCAGCTGTGCTCAGTTTTTATCTGTCATTAACTTCTCCCTGTTCCACCTACCTCTTACATCCTTCCTGTTCCTGTCTTTGGCAAGTCCCTCCCACTGTGGGATTCATAGGTTCTGTTTCTTAACAAAGACTTGATATAATCAAGGGTAAGGCTCAAAGACACTTGAACTGAAACAAAGTGCTAAGTATTCATTTGCTTGCCATTACACAGGTTTATCCAGAAATATAATGAACAAGTTAGGTTCTTCCCTTTTACTTTTTCTTGGTCTTTTATGTTTATGTCCCATTTAATGATAATCCATCTTTACTTCTTCTGTAACCTATACCATGTTTCTGGCATTTGCTGTTAATGTATCTATGTCCATGTCCATGTCCACGTCCACGTCCATGTCCACATCCACATCCACACCTATACCTACACCTACATCCATATCCATATCCATATCTATATATGCATACACATACTTACATATACACATGTATTCATAATATATGTATATGTGTGTAATCCATTTATTACCCCTTCACACCTGATTCTTTTTATGAGAGTTTCAAGAAGATGGAGGAGATCAAAATAAAGCCCTTCTATGATTTTGCTGGGAAAGGTCTTCCATGTGGACATAGGAAAACATAGGTGAATGGAGTGACCTGAGAAAGTTTTCTCTTTCCCACTTCAAGAGAGTAAAACAGGAGCTTTTACTCAGGGGAATGGCAAGTGGGCTGTGAGACTGGAGTCCATGCCTCCCTCATCTAGTACCACTGTGGGGCAGACTGAGAAAAGAAACCACCTCCCACTTGGATTTGGCTGTAAAGTAAAGAAAAAAGAGTCAGTTTGAGTGCCACTAGCAAAGCTACTCACAATCCCCTCTTCTCCACCCCATCTGAAATATAAGTTCAGAATATAGGTTAGGGGAGAATACCTCTTTCAGGTTATGATGGAGTTTGAGGTAAAGACTGTACAGTGAAGGTGATATAGCCATTCTTTCCACTGACTTGGCTTTTAACTATCCATTCCATTATTTAATTATTCCAACCACATTTAGGTACCATGTGATGCCTCACTCTCAGATATATTGCTGGACAAAGGCAGCACACAAAATCAAGTACCATTATCAGCAAATGGATGTTCTAGATATTCAAACCATCAACGGAGGCAAATCTCATGGCCTAAAATAATTTTAAATAATTAAAAAAAAACACTTTTGCTTCATCTCTTCCAGGAATTCTAGTTGCACTTTTGCCCAAACTTTTTATTTGAGGTTTTGCTTATTGATGTTTTAGTCATTTTTTTCATCTAGGATTATGTCATGATCATCTTTGTCACTATAATAGTTCTTTATGGTTGGATTTTTGTTTGTTTATTTGTTCATTCTTCCAGCATAACTTCAGGTTTATATTAGGACCAGACTCTGCACACTTTTGGAGAGAATTTCTAGGTTGAACTTGGGTCCTCTTGTTTTTTTTTTTTTTCCTGCTGCTTTCTTGGGGGTATTGAGTGATGTGTTATTGTAGGATTTCAGGACAGTTCAGGCTGGGGTCCCAATCAATGTTCCCAAAGTGCTTTCATACAGGCTAAAGTCTGAGCTCTGCAAGTTCCTGGCCTAGGTTTGGGATCTGAGCACTTGTTCCTGACTACCCAGTATCTGTCATCTGGAAAGCTCTCCAATTTCAGAGTGACAGAAATACAGGCTCACCATTGGTTAGGGATGCCTTTCTTGGTTATTCTTCTGGAGCCTTCAGACTGGGCTAGGGGCTGGAACTGAGACTCCATTCTGCATCTGGAGTCAGTCACATGCTGCTGCTTGCTTCTGAAAGGACTTACTCCTTGCAAAGCATTCTTTGTTAGGTCCATCATTGTTCCCTTAGCCTGGAATGCCACTCTTAGGCACAGGTGCCTGTAATAGTAATAGAAATTTGAAGATCTTCCCTGCCCCTTAATAAACCTAAGTTGAACTTGAGGACTTTTCCTGATTTGAAAATATACTCTGGCCCCTAATAGGCTACATGTGCTCATTTGGAGCCTGTGGTGGGAGGCTTGTTTTTCAGGAAAGCACAACTTTTACTGTTTTGTAGTCAAGTGGGTCACAAGGCTTGTGATGTTCTCTGACCCTGGAGAAGGCTATATGTACTTCTGAAGCAAGGTTTTGCTTTGGGGCTCACTTTGGGAAGAGTTGTGTGATTTGGCCAGATGAGACTCTGGGCAGCCATTGAGCACCCCAGCTTTGAAAACCTAGATGTTGGTGCTTCTCTCTCTGGTGACTAACCAGGTATGGATGTCATGGTCAGACAGCTAGAAGCTCTGTCTGCTAAATTGTGTTATTTTCTCTTGTAACTTCTGTTTGTATTCTCTGAATTTCAGGCTGCTTACTCCCCCCCCACCCCCGAAATAGGTAAATGATATATATTTGATTAAAGTAAGACTGTTAATCCCTAGGTCGGCTAGGTGGAGCAGTGATAGAGCACTGGCCCTGGAGTCAGGAGGACCTGAGTTCAAATCCAGCCTCAGACACTTAACACAAAAACTAGCCATGTGACCTTGGGCAAGTCACTTAACCCCAAATTGTCCTCCAAAAAGCAAAAAAAAAATCGCTAACCCCTTTTGAGTTGTTTTCCTTTAGAAAAGCAGATCAAAAAACCTGAGCTAGCAGCCATCCTGTGTATGCTAGGGTGCTTGCTGCTACAGTGCCCTTTCCAGTCTTCTTTGCATATGTGATTGGGAATTTCATAGTGAGTGACAGAGCTGCCAGTTGGCACCTGTTTGTTTGTCCTGCATCCCTTTGTTCATCAGATCCCTTTGTGTGGATCTGGGACCACTTTTTCCCTTCTATATAGTTCTTTCAATTGCTATACTGTGACATCCAGCATGCTGTTGGCTAAAACCAGCCCCCAGCATGTGTGAAACTCTCTGTCTGTCTGTTCTGGCCTGGGATGGAAAAAGGACTAGCTGTGATTTTTCTTCTTGGATTTCCTGATTGAGACTTGATCTGGTAGGATTTCAAAATTTTTGTGTAGGAGCTGTGGTGGGGAGCTAGGCTCTTATTATTCTATTATCTTGACTCTTTCCCCCCTATTTTTAAAAGCATAATATTAGAATTGATAATTTTTGAATGTTTGATAGAATCTGCTTTCCTGCAGTTTTCTCTTTGAGAACTTATTTATGGCTTGTTCTATTTCTTTTTCTGAAACTGAGTTTTCTAAGTCCTCTATTTCTTAATTTGTTACATTGGAAATTTTCTATTTTTGTATATGTTCATCCATTTCATTTAGGTCATCAGTTTTGTTTGCATTTAATTAAGCAAAATGATTTCTATAAATAACTTCCTTTATTCTTCTTCATTTGTTTTCAATTTTGATTGTAGTAATTTGGTTTTAAAATAGAAAAAAATGGCTAATGGTTTACTTTGCTGTTCCTCCACTCCCCCAAAAACCTGGCTTCTAATTTTATAATTATTATATTGTTCTATTCATATGCAACAATGTGTTTAGCTGTTCCCTAATAGATGGGCATCTACTTTGTTTCCAATTTTTTTTAATTGCAAAAAAATGTTACCATAAATATTTTTTTCTCTATGGGAACTTTTTAAAAAATCAGTGGGATGTTGTAGTATTGGAATTTCTGGACCAAAGACTATAGATATTTTAGTCACTTTATATGTATAATTCCAAGCTGCTTTCCAAAATGGTTGTACACACCGGCCCCAAAGTCGGGATGACCTGGGATCGAATCCGGGCTTAGATACTTAGCACCACACTCAGAAATAACTGGCCGTGTAACCTTGAGCAAGTTACTTAACCCCAATTGCTTATGGGTGGCCAGGTGGCTCAGCGAGTAAGAGCACCGACCCCAGAGTCAGGATGACCTGGAATCGAATCTGGGCTTAGATACTTAGCAAGTTACTTAACCCCAATTGCTTATTGAAAAAAAAAAAAACTATTGGGGCCAAAATGGTTGTACACAGCCTATCTTCTCACAACCTCTCCAACACTGGACTATTCCAATATTTTGTCCTCTTTGCCAATTTTAATGTTTGAGATGAAACTTCAGGGTGGTTTTGATTTGCATTTTTCTTGCATTCCAAATCCCAGTCTTCAGTCATTTAAGGCTCTTCATAGTCTAGCTCCCATCTACCTTTCCAGGTAAATTTCATATTATTCCTTCTCATTATTTTCTATTCTGATCAGATTGTTCTACTAGGTATTCCTCATATATTACATTCTATCATCTGCATTTATGCCTTTGCACACATTGTGCCTGTGTCTGAATCATACCTCATACCTCATCTATTAAAATCCATAACTTCCTTCAAAACCCAGATCAGGTATCACTTTCTGTATGGAAACTTTCCTGATTACCACAGTTATTAGCATTGTCATCCAATGAAATTTCTTTGTGTATAAAACACACACACACACACACATTCTTCAATAAAATGAGACTAATTGCAGTGACCAGTTTTAAAGGAATGAGGAAATGCATTTCCTCTCTTGAACGCCCAGAAATGGGGGACTATGGGTAGATGTGGATGATTTGTCAATAGGTTTTATTTAATTTTTTTCCTTTTACAAAGGAAAGTTTACAGGGGGCAAGGGTTAAGGAGTCATATCTGCAAATGACTGTGATATAAAAGTAAGAAGAATCAATGCTAATTTTTAAAGGGTTATATTCTTGACTTAAACTGGATTTATATAGTCATTCTTGAGCAAGGAATATCTTCCTACTTTTCATGTGCTTGATTGTTTTCATTTCTCAAGCAAAAGCACACATTTATTTGTGTGTTTCAACTCACTAAATGAACTATAGGACACCACCATCAGAGATCCTTAAGAAAAGAAGATTGGCCCTTATTTGATTTGGGTTATTACAGCCTAATTAACAGACAATTTATAGACGGATACAGGTAGTTAGGTAATAAATGGAGATATCAATTTTGTTAATAGTTAGGCCTACCAGTCCTGGCTATGGCCATTATGAGTGACCTATATAGCACTCTGAACTTACCTACCCAAGTCTGGGAATTATTCTCAATACCTAGAGGTTTCAGTCATGTTTTTGGTCAGTTGGAGATTATCAGTCATATGGAGCTCTATATTCAGCAGGTAACTCCAGGCTTGGTTCTAGAAAAGGTTTCCCTTATTGACCATCACCCATAAAACATGGGTGACTGTACAACAAATCTTAGTATGTGTTTGAAAGAAGGGAGAAAAATTGAGAAAAGATTTTCTTTCAAACTCATTTTTCTATGAACCTTACAAGTAGAGGAAACAAGCATTTATCAAGTACTATTCTGCACCAGGCACAATATGCAAATATTATCTCATTTAATCCTCCAAACACTCCTGGGAGATCAGTGCTATTATTATCCTCATTATACAGTTGAGGAAATCAAGGTAGATAGAGGTTAAGTGACTTGTCCAGGGTCATACAGCTAGTAAATCTGAGGCTTTCACTAAAGAAGAGTCTGACTACATACTTACTCAGAAAATATTTTTCCTCTTCCAAATAGGCGACCAGACAAGCAAATCAACTGACAAGACAAACAAGCAAAGTCATTTGGTCCTTCCTTCCTTCCTTCTTTCCTTCCTTCCTTCCTCCTTCCTTCCTTCATCCCTCCCTTTATCCCTCCCTCCCTCTCTTCCTTTATCCCTCCCTCCCTCCCTTCCTTCCTTCTTTCCCTCTTCCTTCCTTCTCATCTTCCATCCCTTCTCTCTCTCCCTCCTTTTTTCCTTCCTTTCTCTCTCCCTCCATTCCTCCCTCCCTTACCATTCTTCCTTTCCTCACCCTCACATCCATAGAGAATCCCTAGGTAATAAATTGTTCATTTGTCAAATAAATTGACAATTGTTAGCACAGTCCTGCAAATTGTGGCCCCCACTTCCACCAGAGCCACAGGACCCCTCTTCTAAGTTTATGGGTCAGTAGCTGAAATTGTTTCCCTGCCCCATCTCCTTTTGGTTGTAATTCTTCAAAGAATTCAGTAAAGCCATAGAAAAGTTCTCTCTCCCTGAACAGAGGGTCCTTTAGCCAGCTTTTAAAAAATTGTCTAATTTATCTCTGAGAAAGATTCATAAATTATCTGGCCAGTCAGCAAACAAAGCAAAACTGACTAAGAAAACAAACCCATTCCCCTAGACCAGGAATGTCCTTATTTTGCTCCCTTGGGCTTGTAGGGCCATACATCAAGTCAGCGTAGTGTGATGAGCTCCAGAAAAGTAGAACCGAAGGTCTTGGTACTCAATCTCCCAGTGGCCACGGGCACTCCTGTCTGTGTCACACCTGACTGGATTAAAAAATGGAATTTGAATTATCAGGGCCTAGAGTTGTCTGCCTATTAAATTTGAGGGGAGAAGTATAGCTATATATTTGCAAAGACTAACTGCACAAGTTTCATAAAAACATATATCCCACCCCCAGCCCACCCCGTAACACCCTAGTTTCTGTAGCCTCACCTCATGCTCAGGTCTCTTGAGAACATTCTGGTACATCACCAACATACTATCTTTCCCGGTTGCTGCTTCTTCCATGAAATAAATACACGGGCACTTTGCCTGTTTCAGATAATCATAGGATAATAGATTTAGAGACTACATATTAACTAAGCATCAAAAAGGAGATGCACCTAAGCCTCTCTGATTCCATGTCTGATACTTGATTCACTAAATACTATGCCTTCTATTCCAAATAGCTGATGACTCCAAAGACATTGAAAGAAAGGGGAGCCCTTGAATTAAATTGCTTTGCCCTCCTTATGCCTTACTGCCTTATACTTCAGGATGTCTAGAGCCCAGGGCTCATTGTCAACAAGTAAATAGCTTTGGTAGCCACCTCAGGGTGGAATGTATTTGGTAAAAAGCTTCACCAAGAAGGCCCCATACCAGTAAACTCCTTATCCACTATTAGAATTTAATTCTTTTGAATTAAGTCCCATGTTACATTATGTTTTTATGTAATCCATGATTATAAAGCAAGTTTTTTGTTGTTCTATCTTTATTGGGAAAGGAGGCCCAAATCAGGTAAGTAACTTACTCAAGGTCACACAGCAATTGGCAACACAGCTCATAACTTAACTTACTGTTATGGATCTGGGTCCAAGCTTTAATGTGAGAAAACAACAAAAAAGTTTATTTCTGGTCTTGACATTATGCTTTCTAATATTCTTTTCCCTTCAGGGCCAGGCTTTGAAATGAACTGATTCAAAGGTTTGTTGAAATTATTGTAGAGAGGACCGAAATAGAAGAATAGATAAATGGCCTTTCAGGATCTTGCTAACATCAAGTTATTTTACGTACATATATACATACACAATACATACATAAATTAATATGTATATACATACACAAACAATGCACAAATAATTATATATAATATTAATATGTATATAATTATAAACTTATAATTTTATTTTATATAAAATAATATAACATTATAGAAATATTTACTATGTTATAATAATAGGTTTTATATGTAATCATATGTTTTATATATATATATCCATAATATCATGTACAATAGCTTCATTTTAGAGAAACCCTTAACACTTATTTGGTCCATCCCTCTATTTAAATCCCCTCTACAACATATTCAGTGAACAGCTGAATCAGTTCATTTCAGTGGATGTCTTAAAGCCTGGCTCTAAAAGGAAAGGGATAGGGGCGGCCAGGTAGCACAGCAAGTAAGAGCACCGGCTCCAGTGTTGAGAAGACCTGGAGATCGAGTCCCAGGCTCAGACACTTAGCACCCACCCAGAAATAACTGGCCGTGTAACCTTGAGCAAGTTACTTAACCCCGATTGCTTAAAAAAAAAAAAAGGAAAGGGATATCAGAAAGCACAAAGTCAAGACTAGAAAGAAACATTTTTTTTTTTTCACATTAAAGCTTGTTAATAGCCCTGGACTCCAGAAACGGTGAGTTAAGCTGAAACTGTTGCCAACTACCATGTGACCTTGGTCAGGTCCTTCCTCTGCTGTGGGCCTCCTTGCCTAGTAGAGATGGGTAATAGAGATCCTTACCCGGCCCGCCTCCCACCCCAACTCTAATATTCCGCCATCACTCTCATAGAGAAACTGACAAGGCTCCCATGCAGGGGCACGTTGTAGAGCAAAGAGATTGCTAAAGACATCTCATTGGCTGAGATGACCATTACAGATCTGAGTCCTATTTCTGTGACTTAACAATCTCAATATTCCTACCTCCCCACCTTCTATAGGTGTTTTTATATAGAGGTCCTATAGAGGTCTTTCCTGATTCCATCAATTGTTTGAGTTCCACCTCTCCCAAATTTACAGTGTGTGTGTGTGTGTGTGTGTGTGTGTGTGTGTGTGTGTGTGTGTGTGTGTGT
>NW_027185809.1:3849889-3861038 GCF_028583685.1 Petaurus breviceps papuanus
TGTGTGTGTGTGTGTGTGTGTGTGTGTGTGTGTGTGTGTGTGTGTGTACTATATATTTACTATATGAGGGCAGGGGGTGTGATTTTTCCTTCCCTCCAGATCAATAGATGTGAGCACAGAATGTAGTTACACTAGAGGAGGTTTCAATGCGTAAATAAGACGCAGCCTATAAACCTATATATCTAAATATAGATCTCTTTATTAGAGAAGTTTGCCAGGGGGTGTGATTCTCACTCCTTACTGAAGACATGGCATATTTGTGGGGGTAAGGAAAAGGGAGACTGTGAGCAAGAACAGCTGATCCCTACATTTTGAGGCTGGGAGGCGTGCTCTACATGTAGGAACATGGGATAGACTAAATTACCAAGCCATCCCTTCACTTCCTCAGCTCTTGTCCTCTACCACTGCCTGCTTCCCTCCTGATTCCTTCGAGAAATGCTGTTCCAGGCCAGCCCATACTCAAGCCTCAAAGTTCTTCATGGCACTATGTTGTTTCTGTACCGGTATAGAAAGAACCTACTCATAAGATAACAGGTGGGAGTAAGAAATTAAAGAATTCCTAAAGATTACCTAGTCTAATGCCTATTTGTGAAAAAGGAAACTGAAGTCTAGAGAAACTAAATGATGTACCCAAGGTCTGGTGGCAGAGCTGAGATTTCTCAGGCAGGCTGGGCCCTGGTGTTTCCTGTACTTTTGCCGGCCTTTCCTCCCTACACTGCTCATCGCACTTAGAAAATAAAAACAAGGGCTCTGGCATAAGCAGCAACACTACTTGTTTCACCCCTCCCCCTGTCCCGTTCCCCTCCCCCCCAAACCTGATCAGCCAGAGAAGTGACCCTTCTAAGTTTGCTTGGTGACTTTCTCTGCAGGTGCTACTGGCCCCACCCCCTTGGCAGCCACAGCCAAGAAAGAATAGGAAAAATGAAGTTCTTTGTATCAGAGTTCTTAGCACCACCAAATGCTTCTACATTTGAAATTAAAATGATTTATTAATGGAAATGACAGTAAAGAAGATGCATTACCATCTGTCTTGCCTCTGTACCTTAAGGCCTATTAGGCCTGTCTATCTGACTGGCAACTCAAATCTCCTATATGGTGGGTCTCCTGTTAGAATGAGCACTTCGTGAGACCAGCTCCTCTCTTGCTTTTTTATCTGTATCACTCATTGTTTAGTGTAATGCTTTGCACAAAGTGTGTTTTCATCCACATAAGTATTTTTTTCATTCATTCATTCATTGCTTTGAACTTTGGCCTTCTGACTATACCATAGTCTACTTCTCTAGCGAGACCTGGAGCCTGAACACTGGCCTGCTTTGGAAGCCTGAATCCTATTTGAATTCCAGGCCCAACAGGCAAATCTGCTGAGAATCACCTCTGGGCCTGGGGAGCTGTTCAGATGTCGTGACCCCCCATGATAGAAATTTGATCATCACAGGAGCATAGGTCCAGAGCTAGACAGAGGTTACCCCTAGAGATGATCTAGTTCAAACCCTTCATTTTATAGATGAAAGAACTGAAATGACTTGCTCAGGGTCACAAAACAAGCTTCTGAGGCAGGATCCAAAAATGTCTTTCTGATGTCAAGTCTGACAATTGCTTTACTGTACTTGCTGACAAGTCTCTGGGCCTCAGTTTCCTCATCTATAAAATTAATGAGCTGGGCAGTGTAACCTGCAGGGTCGTTTTCAGTTCAAGATCCTGAGATCATTTTGCTAAATATAGCTTGGAATGAAAAGAGAGAGCACAGGAGTGTCTACAAAAGGACATTTTGCATCTATGGCTCCTACATTAACCCAGAGACAAAGAGAACAGCCTCCCAGTGGACTTCCCCAATGGTCATTTCTCCCTTTGATTTTCTGATTTGGAAACACACCACTTCTCTTCCTGTTTGTCTGTTGAAATCATGTCCATTCTACTTCTGATAAAACGTGAACCTTACCTGATACAGGGGGAAGGAAGATAGACTATCGAGAGACAGGAGAAAAACAAATTTCCTGGTTAGTTTGTAATGCAAGAAATAAAGCATTTCTCTCTTGCCATCACCAGACAGCTCCAAATAAACAGCACAAATCCAACTGCTTGGTCATATCCTCTCCATCCTCACCCCCTCCAGTAGCACTTCATGCCCAAAGACTGAATATTAATACATTAGAGTCTTTGGTGGATGTAAAACCAGTCTCTCAATCAGGAAGGTTTACATTCAAGGGCTGCCTCTGGCATATATTGGCTATGGGACCCCGGGCAAGTTCTTTAACCTCTCTGTTCCAGATAACGCTCTAATACCAGAGACTGTGGTTCTGTGAAAGGGCCCAGGAACACTTTGGAGGATTTCTCATTTCTCTGGGTTTTTGTTTCCATTCTGAATATCTGGGAAACTCACTGTATACTGCATAGTTCACTGGTGCCATCACTCCTTGCCTGCACCCAGTTCACAAAACTCAAAGGAAAGTTTTATTTACAGTCAAAGAAAACAAATGAAATTGGAAAATAATGGCACTCACCAATGAACGGCTTTTCCCTAGAGTCTGCTCTATCCTCAGTTACTCACAGGCTTCAAGCAAACACTGACTTACTGCATGATTTTTCTTGTAGTTTTTAACTGCTCTCATTAGGCCATGTTGAATCATTTCCTACCTCAAACCTCTGTTGTTTTTTCTTGTTCCTAGTGGCTTCTCCTCATTCCTCTCTGTCCTCAAGTACTGCTAGCTTTTGCCTAAGGAAGCCACTGAGAATCATAGGCCCTGTGTCAGCATTGCAGAGAGGTAGTACCTTTGAATTTCCCTATCTTGGTTGGGCTAGTTGTGTTACAGTTCAAATGTAGTCTCAGAAAAAGGATTCCCAGTTTGCAATTTCTCTTTTGAGCTCTCCTATCTACTCATTTCTGATCTCACAATCAATCTGTGAGGGGCAGGAAAGAGCGAGGCTGGTGACTTTACACAGCCCTGCCTCACTTAAATCCAATTCACTTGCAAGTCAAGACATCACCTTCCTGATGTCATCGGTCCTCTTCAAGAATGAAGGAAAAACAGTAACAATCTCACAATAGTTTACCCAGAAGTCAGGAATACACCCCACCTTTCTCAGCCAGAAGAAGGAGATCTTTGACATGGATCCCTGTAAGGATTCTCCCAGGTCTTTCCCACCTGAGTGCGTATATCCCATTCCCTCCTGCAAACCCCCCTAGGTAGGGCTATTCAAATGACCCAAGGCTGCTTCACAGGTAATCTAGCCACTCTTTGACATCATAATGGAGAAAAGAGAAAAGCAAACAAATAATCCCAGCCACAGAATAATTCCCATTTCACAATCACTAGGAGCTTCTTTGTATTTGTGACATGCAATATCACCCAAAAGTCTGTCCTAGGCTCTACTCAAAGTCATGTGCCATGACAGGCATGCATCTGAACATGTTTCCTATAATTTAAGGTGTCGATTCTATTTCTGTTGGATTTTGAAGAGTCAGTTACACTCTCTGAACTTTATGGAGCCGCAAGGCGGGTCAGCAATGTGTCCAACAATACCTTTACCATGTGGCAGAACACACACACACACACACACACACACATCATGTACCTTTTTCTCTGCAGTTTCTCCCCTGGTGTTTTCCACCCTCCCTGCACAAGCTTATTGTATAGTAGTGAGGTCACCGTCACCAAAGACCTACATGTTTGATACTAGCCGGGCAGCTCAGAACAAGGGTCTATGCTGGTTGCACTTAGACAAATGGATCTGTTTCTGTGGGACCCACTTGACTCCACAGTCATTTCTAAAGGAGAGTTCATTACATCCAGAAAGAACCTATGGTTCCCTAATAGAGCCCACCCGTGTTGGCTTTGTGGCATCAATTACTCTCTCTCCCATGATGGTTCTTCTGCCTCTAAACAACTCATACTTCTGTCTTAGTGATGGTATGACAGCTGGTAGCGGCCCAAAGAGCCATGTTTTCCTGGGGATTATTTATTAGTCTTGAATATTCATTATATGATGCTGACGCATTAGATGAGGATTTAAGGACCCTCTCCTGCCAACACCACCAAATGACGTCTTGTGTTGAAGACATGCAGTGCTAACTCGAATCATAGTCATTGACAGCACACCCTTCATGCTCATTTAAAGCTCACAGGAGGGATGGCTTTAGCAGGGTAGTAATTTACCTTTATGGTCATGGCGGATCTAGTTTGCTTGACAAAATGGGTTGTCTTTCTCTTGTCCACATATCTACAGCTTTGGTGGGTAGCCATGTTTTGGAGGGGAAGACCTGAGGGTAGTATTGGAAAAGACTTGTTCCCTTCAGTAATTAAATCAATTTACAGTTAAATGCCACTTAAATACCCAGCTACCATGTTTGGTGCTGGTGAAACAAAGATAAAAATGAAACAATTCTTGCCTTCAGGGCAAGGGGCTTATATTCTATCAGAGAGAAAACATGTATGACACACATACATATAAAATGAGTGCAAAGTAGTTTGGGGGTAATGATCCTAATTGTTTTTTGTGGGTCCATAGGCAGGAAGGAAAAAAAAATCTGTAATTCCTCAGGATGAGGTGTTGTAATTTCTAAACTTGAGTTTGGGAGCAGGCCTCCTCCTTGTCAACTCAAATTATTTCCTTTTGTGTATGACTTAAGAGGGCAAAACAGTTATCACCAGATTCCACAATGGCAGGCATGATGCAGAGGAAAGAGAGTTGGGCTTGGAATTAGAACGCCTGTGTTCAAATCCATGCTCTGCCATGAATCCCTTGTGTGACCAGGGGCAAATAATGGGATCTCTCTGGGCCTCGATTTCTTCAATTGTCAAATGAGTAGTTTATACCAGGGGGGATATCTTAGGTCCTTTCCCAATTTGAAATCTATGCACAGTTTTAGTGCTTTCCAAGCCCCAAGTCTGGAATCACTTCAATGTATCCAATCATCTTCCACCTAACCCACCACTTCCTTCCAGTGACTCTGCACAACGGGCCAGGTAAATGTGATTTGTAATTTGTAATGTGATAAATGTAAAAATCTGATGTTTCTAATCATTAGAACTGGCTCCCTGTTTCATCTCACAAGCAGGAGCAGTTCTTCAGTAACTAATATTTCAGCCCTAAACTCTGGAAACGAGACTGGAAGTAAGCAGTTCTCTATACTTCACCAATGGTCCTTAAAAGGATTCTTTGCCATCTCTGATTATTCATGTCCATACTCTGAGGTTTCCTATGCATATTTATGGTTGTCTTACAGAACCATCCCTAAGTCCAGATGTTATAATGAATTATACAATCTTTACTGCTTTTCCTCAGTCCTAAAGACTTGAATTTATTAGCCTTAGCAGTGACAGTAGAGTTCATATACCTGGACTTCATGGTCTTCTCTGGAAAACCATGATTTGAGTTTGTTTCCATTTTGGAAACAATTTTTCCTTTGTTTCTTCTGTGGTGGCTGTACCATTTCTTGTATTTTTGCCTGACATTCACCTGTCAAGGACACCTGGAATCAGGCCCCTTCTTTGATTCCTTTAAGTCAGTCCATGATGTGCAGAGAATCACAGGATCTAGAACTGAATGGGACCTCAGAAACCATTTTATTCATTTAAAAATTAGGAAACTGAGGCCCAGGGAGATTGAGTGACTTGCCCAATGTCACATCACTGGCAGGAATTGAATACAAGTACTTAGGATCCAGAGCTTGTGTTTTCTCTCTCCCTAGCAATGGGGCTAAGTGACTCGCCCAGGGTCACACAGCTAGTAGGTGTCATGTGTCTGAGTCTAGATTTGAACTCAGGTCTTCCTGACTCCAGGGCTAGTTTTCTTTATCCACTGCCCTACCTAGCTGTTCCTTCCACTGTATCATACATGCTGCCTCTCAAGAAGTCACTCATCAATTGTTGACTCCATAACAAAATGAAATTAGGTGTCCGTTTCAAAGCTAAAGTGTCTCTAGACATGGGGACTATGAATCGACAAAATCCCTTATCCATGTATAGCCCACTTCTTTAGCCTGTGGTCTAGGGAGTCATCCATCTGGCAGTTTAAAAGCTACAAGTTGAAGGCATCTAGGGCCTTGAAAGTCATTAGACAAAGGTCCAGAGTCTCATAGATTCAGGACTGGGAGGGACCTCAGATCAGGTAGTCCTCATTTACAGATAAGGAACTGAGGTTGAGAAAAGATAAGTGATTTTCCCAGGGTCACACAGCTCACAAATGTGTCATCTGAGATTTGAACTCAGCATTGTTATTGTAGTTTAGTCATTTCAGTCATGTCTGACTCTTCATGACCCCATTTGGGGTTTTCTTAAGCAAAGATACTGCAGTGGTTTGCCATTTCCTCTATCTCAGTTTACAGATGAGGAAACTGAGGCAAACAGGGTGAAGTGACTTGCCCAGGGTCACACAGCTAGTAAATGTCTTAGTACAGATTTGAACTCAGGTCTTTCTGACTCCAGGCCTTGCGTTTTACCTACTGCACCATAAGGCTGCCCCTCTGGTTCTAAATCCAGCACTTTCCGGTACTGAAAGGTAGCAGGTCTGCCCTGCTCTTGGGAATGCTGGGTTAGCCTTGTAGACTCTGGGAAAGTTCAGTTGTAGTTTTGATCATTTTTATGGGCTTCTCCAACCTTTAATGAAGTGCTCCATCCCCCTCACTGGCAGTGAACACAAATAGCATTGAATTTCCTGTCCTCTCCATTCCAAGGGCAGGCAGCCGCCTGTTTTGCAGAAAGGGCCCAGTGGGCTGGTCTGACCTAGGTCATTTTCTGAGTATCCAGCAGAGCTATGCCTCAGACAAGGGCCCTAGCCTTCTGCTGTTTGGACTATTAAGACACATATAAGCAATGGCTTCATCTGCATGTTGTTTTCAGCCCCAGCAGTGACTTTCAAGCTTCCTGTCATTCAGGCCTTTGCTACAGTTGGGGCTAAGGATCAGGCCTCTTTGAGGAATGACTTGCATCCTACAAATAACATCCCTTTATTTTTTACCTCCCTTCCCCGTGAATATGACAGTGACTGTCAGACATCTTCCTACCTGTCTCTGCAGTACTGATTGGGACCCATAGTAGTCAGGAGCAATTCCTATTAGAATCCCATGGTGAATCATGAGTGACCTATCTCTCCAGAGCCCTTAGGTGACCAGGAATCCATTCAATTCAGCCAAAGGCTACCAGGAAGCTGCCATCTGGTCAGGCACAGTTTGAACTTTACTACCCTTCCCCCTCCACCCCCAATCAAATCCTGGGGCAATTTTGTTGCCTTTTAGGGGAAAATTAGGCTAACCAGCATTGCAAAGGGCAGGGCAAAATCCTTGCTGAACAATGGTCCTATCACAGGGGAAATGCATGTAAAGCACTTTGTAAGATGAAAGTACTGTCTAAATGTCAACTGCTACTATCTTCATCCCCACCAACCATATCTTTTCTTTGATCATTTATTCCAAAGTAAAGACTGAACTTCATTCCTACCTTCTCATCCTTTGTGACTCTTGCGCATTTTCTCTCATCAATCCGTCATGGATTTAGCAGTGCTATTTAGAAGGGCTCCTCTAGTTTCTTCGATATTTCAAGGTCACCAGCACAACCCCTGGGAAATCACTGCCTCCAGCTCTTGCTCCATGACCAGCCAACCTCCTTATCTGTTCATTCATTTCCTGGTTCATATCGTTTCTGTCACTTTTTGTGTCACTTGTTAATATGCCACAACTTACGTATGCTCTCCCTTGCCCGTTGTGTTGCTTAAAATTGAGATTCTTTGGAGGATCTAGTGTTCTGTGATGTGCAGCCAGTCAACAACATTGGGAAAATTGCTTCCCAATCCAAGTGTAAAGTTAACAGACACATTAAGAACAAACAAACAACAATGTGAATGGCTGCTTGCAATTTTATGATGGAAGTAACATCCTAACCTCTTTCCTCTAAGTGAGTGATGCTAGCTTTTCCTTTACATATGCTTGGGATTTGATTAGTTCAGGGGACTAAAGGCTTGGTCTGTGATATCACTACTTGTTCACCTGCATACAGAACATCCCCTAGGAGCACAGGTGGGTCTCTGAGGCATGGCTGTTCCATTGGGATGAGCAATTCAGAAGCAGAAAGGTGTTGATTAGTTGGATTGATTTGCCATATCCTTGATGAATATCCTGTTAAATATCTTTCCCTTTCTTTATTCATGTAAATTTCTTTTCAGAAATACTTATTGAATAATCTAGGAACAGCATATTTTGTTCTAATACTACACCTAAACTACCAGGGGAGTGACCTGAGTCAGGTCCAGCCCAAATAATTTTAACAATGTATTTTATTCTTATTTACATATTTGAATGTTTGTTTTTGATGTTGGTTGGCAAGTTTATAGGACAAAAAATGATGCCCTCTCAAAGAGAGGGTGGTGTAAGCATTATGAAGTGCAAAATGGATAATTCTGATTATATTACATTGAAAAGTTTTTGTACAAATAAAGTCAATGTAACCAAGATTAGGAGGGAAGTAGAAAATTGGGAAAGAATTAAAAAAATTTTGTCTTTATTAATTTGTTTGTTTACTTTTAGTTTATAAGATTCAGTTCCATAATCGTTGTTTCAAATTTTCTCCCCCTCCCTCTCCTTCACCTCCTCCCCTCCAATGGCAGCATGCAATCAAGTATAGGATCTGCAAATACTTTCACATTAGACATTAGTCAGGTTATAAAGAAGGATTGTAACAGATGGAATGAACAATGGGAAAGAGGAAAAAAAACCAAACAAGAAAAAGAAAGAGAGCAGGTCATTTGCTTCAATATGCATTCAAACTCTGTTCTTTCTAGTTCTTTCTTTGAATGTAGATGTCTCTCTCCATCATGAGTCTTTTGGAGTTGTCTTATAATAGCATTGCTGAGAAGAGTCTAGTCTGTCAAAGTTGATCATCAAACATACATTGTGTCTGTAATTGTGTACAATTTTCTCCTGGTTCTGCTCTCCGCACTCAGCATCAGTTTGTATAAGTCTCTCCAGGTCCGTCTGCCTTTCATTTCTTATAGCGCAATAGTATTCCATTACATTCATATACCACAACTTGTTTAGCCATTCCCCAATTGATGGGCATCCCCTTAATTTCCAATTCTTTGCCACTACAAAAAGAGCTGCTACAAATATTTTTGTGCATATGGGTCTTCCTCCCACTTCTATGATCTTGGGAAAGAATTTTTACAACTAGTGTCTCTGATAAAGGACTCATTTCTAAAATATATAGAGAATTGAGTCAAATCTATAAGAATATAAGTCATTCCCCAATTGATAAATGGTCAAAGAATATGAACAGGCAGTTTTAAGAGGAAAAAATGAAAGATATTCATAAGCATAGGAAAAAATGCTCTAAATCACTATTGATTAGAGAAATGCAAATCAAAACAACTCTGAGGTCCCACATCTCACTGGTCAGACTGACTAAGATGACAAAACAGGAAAATGATAACTGCTGGAGAGGATGTGGAAAAATTGAAACACTAATGCATTGTTGGTGGAGTTGTGAATGGATCCAACCACTCTGGAGAGCAATTGTGGAACTATGCCCAAAAGGCTATAAAAAAGTACATACCTTTTGACCCAGCAATACCACTTCTAGGGCTGTATCCTAAAGAGATCATACAAGTGGGAGGAAGACCCGTTTGCACAAAAATATTTATAGCAGCTTTTTTTGTGGTGGAAAAGAATTGGAAATTAAAGGGATGCCCCTCAATTGGGGAATGGCTAAACTAGTTGTGGTATATGAATGTAATGGAATACTATTGTGCTATAAGAAATTAGGAGCAGACAGACTTCATATTTACCTGGAGAGACTTATACAAACTTATGCTGAGTGAGGAGAGCAGAACCAGGAGAAATTTGCACACAGTTACAGACACATTGTCTCTGTGATGACTCACTCTGATGGATTGGGCTCCTCTCAGCAATGCAAGGTTATAAGACAGCTCCAAAGGACTCATGATGGAGAGAGACGTCCACATTCATAGAAAAGAATTATGGAATCTGAATGCAGACTGAAGCAAGCTACCTGCTCTCTCTCTCTTCTGTGTTTAGTGTTGTTTGGTTCCTTCTTTCTCATTGTTCACTTCATTGGTTATAATTCTTCTTTCCAACCTGACTAATGCTTAATGCAAAGGTATTTGTAGAGCCTATATCGTATTGCATGCCACTATGGGGTGGAGAAAATTTGGAACTTGAGGGATTGTGGAACTGAATGTTGTAAACTAAAAGTAGATAAACAAATTTAATAAAATAAATTTTTAAGAAGAGAGGTTTATGAATAATTTGTGGTGCATCTCCACTATCAGTCCCCGGAACATCCCATCACATTTAGCTCCTATCCACTAGGGTGATATACAGGTAGAAAAGCCCTCACCATGGGAACCAGTCCTAAACCCTTATATTTATCTAGTTACCTAGTCATGGCTCAGTGGCTGCAAGTATATTAGTTGAGTTTTCACAGATGATTTGTTTTTCAATGCCCTGTTCTTCACCTGTAGCCACCTGTATTTCCATTGACCTTTGCAAACACCCAGGGTCTTTGTGCTTTCCCCATAGCCTACTCTCTGGGAAGATTCCATGATTCATTTATAAGTCAATGAAGAACATCAGGACTTTTGACCTTCCAAGGAGATCTGCTTCTAGGACCCTGTCTAACGAGGGGAGGAAAGACTTTGTCATCTTTCATCCCACCATGAATGGGATTTCAGGCATAAGGAAGCAAATACATGAAGGACTTCTAGGGGAACGGGCTTTACTGGGGCCTCTCCTCACCCTCCAAGTTAAGACACTTCAGGTGGTTCCTTGGTGTCAACTGTAGTCTGGTGCCACGGACTATCCATACATCAAATAAGATAATCACAGCCCTGGTAGAACAAATGCAGCCACGTAGAACAAACATGTCCCCATGGTGTTCTATCTGTGATAAGGCATGACAAAACATAAGTGCTTTCTATGTATCAGGCACTGTGCTACCATGGCAGTCTTTTGAGTGCCTCTAGAGCTTAGAACTTTGTGGAATTGATCTTAACAGTGAAGTTTTTCTGGCCCGGTCTCTGTCTGCAAATTTCCATACTCTACAATTAGTACTTTTCCCCAGTTTATAGAGCCCTGCTTACAGAGAACTGATATGCCTAACACACACACACACACACACACACACACACACACACACACACA
>NW_027185809.1:3861438-3881565 GCF_028583685.1 Petaurus breviceps papuanus
CCCCCCCCCCCCCCCCCCCCCCCCCCCCCATTTCCCCGCCCCCCCCCAAGGAAGCTCAAAGATCCAAGAACAACTTGCTTATGTTTTTAGCCCAAGGGTGTAAGGACAGCAAAGGGCAGCACTTATTTCTTTCCCTCTCACTCCTCCCCTTGTGTGGGCTTAGGAAAGGAATGGCTTAGAACTCCAAACAGGGAAAACACCATAGAAGCATGTTCACTTCGCCTGACTGACAGTGGTGGTACCAGAGTCGAGGAGATTTAGCCCAAGAAATTGGCATGGGTGTTAAATACTCATCTCAAAGACTTCAGAAAGAATCCTGTGCATATTGAAGGCTACCAGTCTGCCTCCTGTATGAAGACTGGTAACACTGATAGCTTGTTCATTCTTCTAGAATGGGTCAGAGCAAAATGGATCATTCTAACTGTATCTTTAGTCCTAAACTTTAATTGTTTTAATAGTCACTGTCTCCCATCTAATAAGTAATAAAATAATAACTTGAATTTCATAAGCTTCTTAAGATTTCTTTGTATTCAATAATCTGTAAGGTAAATATCAATCCATTAATAAGCATTTATTAAAGTTTAAGCATCATCAGTACCTATGTGTTCACAGATGAGAAAACAGAGCCTCAGAGAGGTTAAGTGACTTGCCCATGATCACAGCAATGGTAAGTGTTGATATTGGGATCTAAACCTAGGTCTTGGTCCTGACCCAGTTTTCAGAGCTCCTTCCATCACTCCAGGCTTTCTGTCTCTCTTGACAATTGAGACTGAGGTTAGAGCCCTCCGAGTCAGTTCTCCCAGTGAGAAATAAAAAAAAAATGCAGGACGTCATAAGAGTCAAATGGGCAGTACATTCAAATATTTTAAAGCAGACTATAGGGGGAAGGAAAAAGTGGTCACAGTTATAGAAACTTACATGTTATTTTTGTGGTAATTGATTCAACTTCCTGTCTCAATCCAGCACAGAAAACAACTGCAAAGGGACCATAGAATTTAGCAGGAAGGGAGCTTTAAGCTCATTTAGACCAGGGGTAGGGAACCTGCTGCCTTGAGACCATATGTGGCCCTCTAGATCCTCAAGTGTGTCCCTTAGACCAAACTTAAAGTTTGGATTTGGCTATAGGGCTACTCTTGAGGACCTAGAGGGTCACATGTGACCTTGAGGTTGCAGGTTCTCCACCCCTGAGGTAGACTGACCCTCTCTTCATTTT
The DNA here is from genome assembly GCF_028583685.1 of Petaurus breviceps papuanus. Taxonomy (NCBI): domain Eukaryota; kingdom Metazoa; phylum Chordata; class Mammalia; order Diprotodontia; family Petauridae; genus Petaurus; species Petaurus breviceps. The sequence continues at coordinate 3,862,652 of NW_027185809.1, forward strand.
ACAGGTGAAGAAACTTTAAATAACTTGCTCAAATCAAGGTCACATGGGTAGAAAGTGGCTCAGAGGTTATTTGACACTGAATCCAGTTTTCATTTACTATATCAGCACTCACTTTAATATTGACATCAATGCTCTAGCAAAGTCCAACGGCTCCCTCTGTCTAGGCCACAGTCTGCCATTTTCATGTCCGTAACTATAAACAATGGTGATGTTGTTAATGTTTAGTCATTCAATTGTATTTGACTTTGTGATCCTATTTGGGGTTTTCTTGGCAAGGATACTAGAACGGCTTGCCATTTCCTTCTATAGCTCATTTTACATATGAGGAAACTGAGGCAAACAGGGTTAAGTGACTTGTCCAGGGTCACACAGACACAGTAAATGTCTGAGCCCTGATTTGAACTCAGGTCCCCCTGATTCCAGGCCTGGCACTCTATCACACTGTGTCACCTAGCTGCCCCAAACAATGGTGGTAGAAGAAATCAATAGCTTTCTGCTGATCCTATAAAGAAAGATTCCCTTTCTCATCCCCCTTTCTCTCTTCCCTGCATAACAACTTCATCTTAACCAATTCACACTTCAGATAAACAGGAATGCACCTGCACAAGGTAAAGGTAAAATCTTGACCAGTTTTATTGTAAAATTCTCAGAAAAAGAGCATTTACAATGACAATAGTTTATGAGAGTTCATGATTCATCTTCTTTATACCAAGTGTTTCTGCAAATACATTGTGTGTTCAATACCATAGAATACAGCAAAGGAAACACAAACAGCTCAAATGCCACAGACTGATATTGTGTTGGTACAAAGTTCTACTAAAATTGATGTATTAAAAATAATTTATATATTTTATAAATAAGGAAAAAATCACATGTATAGTAATTACAGGAGGCCTTTTGAGAAGTACTGGTGATTACAGAAATATATATTTTGGAGTCTACACAACTGTTTAAAATAATGACACAAAATAGTTGAAAGATTTCTGAAGTGAGGGATGGGGAAAATCTTAACTAGAGACATGGTACATCAGGGTTCACATTTTCAGGGATCATTCCACTAAGTGAAACTAAGAAATTATGAGACTAATCAGTGCAGCAAAACTCCATGCCTGAGTTCTGCCTTTAAGTTGTAATACTCGGTGACTTCAGAAAACATAATATAAAGGCAACACAATATGCTAAAACTAAAGACTAATACACATGAAAACTAATAAAGACTAAAGGCTAAAAACAAAAAGGGAGGGAAAAATTGGATGCATTAAGGAAAACTGCATGGAAAATGTGAGGTCAACCACAGTCAAAAATGAAGGAGCTAGGAGTGGAAGAGAGGAGAAAGAAAGATGGGGAGAGTCACAATCAAAATATATTAATGTGGTGCTTGATAAGTGTTTCATATGTATCATCTCTAAGAGTTGCAAACAAAAGATAGCCGTTGAAATGAGAACTGACCCACTGGTGGCCCCTGAAGAGATATTTTATTTTAGCAAATCTCTTTGTAAAACTTAGCAAGGCCCAAACAACCCAGTGCTGAGCTGAGCTCCCCTTGACCAAAATCTCCCAGGGGAGAGTTCCCCCTTTAATCACTGAGAAAAGTCCATTTCAGCTGCCACGAATGAAGTCTCATGTGTTTGTGTGAGGTAGGGGAGATGACCCTGCTTTTTGACATTTTCAGAATCTCCCTGTGGCTTCTGAATTATGTTTCAAGAGATTCTGACACTTCTTTCTCTCCAAGTAGAGGAGGTAGGACATCTGTCATGGTAGAAAAACTCTGATGAGGTCATGGAATTGGGGACAAGGGACAGTTGGCATTCTAGGTGACTCTGAGGACAGTTATTGCTTGGCAGAGTAACAGGACAAGCCCTGTAAAACCAGGGCCACTCCATTGACTCTAAGAAAGGAAAGGGATCATATGACTGAGGAGGGCAGTTAAGCTCATTGGGTATACAGGTTCCAGTGGGGAACCTCCAGTACCCTGAGGAGGGGGTGCTTAAGAAATACAGAAGAGGCGCTCACTCTGCATCACACTCTGGTGCCTGCAGACCCAGTGTGTATAAACCACCGCTTTGTCAACGTAAACACATCTGCTATGCTCTAAACTGGTGAACAAAGGAGGAGAATCCACTGATAATCTTTCTGAAAAGTCAAGAACCATACCAGCTCTTTCATAAAGTAAACCAAGTTTCATTAAATAGTTGCCTTTTCCTGCTGTAATTCCAACATAAGAGGCCACACACACATTTCATTTCAGTTCCCAGACACTGATCAGGTCCCTACTAAATATACAGAGACAGGACAAAAGTATATAGTGGATCCTGTGAAATTAGTAAGAAGATTATGACATTTAATGGAGGTGTAGACAAAAAAAAATCACTTGATAGGGGCCAGAAGGATCACTTATTGTCTGGTTCTTTTGCTGTGATAGCAATTAGATCCAGGGCATAGACACCAGTTTCTATAATTTTTGCTCAAGTTTATTTTTCCCATAGGGAGTTTGTTTTTTGAGAATTTCCTGATCACAAGGGAAAGAAGAAAAATGATCCTTTTATACACAGGGAGGCAATCAGTCAATACCAGGAGATTTAAGAATACTGGGGCCCTGTTGGCACTCTGCATGCAGCTAGGCATACTCTCTGCAGCCTGACTGTAGAAACCTCAAGAGAACAAGGCAGAAGTTTTCTGCTCCATAACCATCGGCCTGGCACAAACATGGAGTAATCCATTCAGTTTGGGCTACGGTAGCTATGTGACAGATCGGAACCCAGGGGACTGCATGGGGAGGTCAAGGTTGCCTCCAGGAGCTCTGGTTAATGCCGGGAGGATCCCATGGGCCCCTCAAAGGCAAAAGCTGGGAGAGAAGGAATAGAAGGAAAGAAGAAAAAAGGATGGAAAGGAAGCCAAATAGGAATGAAGTGAAAGAAAACCAGGCTAAGAAAAGTGGAGAAAAGAAGAAAAGAGAAATATTTTTCATAGAGAATGAGGAGGAGGGACGGTGATGCTTCTAAGAGGAAATGATTGCCAAAGCTTTTGTAGGGGTGCTACCCAGAGCTTCCCCCACCACTGTGGCCAGAACATTGACTAGATCAGCCTAGGCTGGGCTATGCTTATAGTGCTATCTCCATAATGAACACAGTGACGAGCTTCACTCCCTTTCTTCTCATTCATCCCATCTGACCAGAAGGATTGTAAACTGCAGGAGACTATAAACTCATTGCGGGCAAGCCACAACTTCATTTTTGTATTTGTATTCCCAATGCCTAGTACCTATATGCCATTTTGGGTACATGGTATAGTAGGTAGAGAGTGTATTTTGGGGAAATCCTTATGTCATAGTAGACTCTGAACCCTGAACATGGCCTTTCCCATCACTTGAAAAATTCACCTTAAAAATACCTTACTTCTCATATTGGGTAGAGCTATGACATAAATACATTTAAAAAATGAAAAAAAATCCCCACTTGTGAGAACAGGAGATAGTCTGATCTTATATACAGAATGTCTACAGGAGGCTGTGTGTCTGTGACACATACACCGCTACCTTCTTCCAGGGGCTTCTTTGGGGCCAGAGGGGCATTTAGTCTTGATAGGGGTCACTATGACAAGGGGACTTCCTAGTGCTTCTTAAATCTGGAAGCATCATTTGCACAAATGTTACTTCTTTTTGTGTGACTGGGAAATGGGAGTTCATCTGCCTTTCAGAAGCAATCTGACCCTGTGATCTAAGCATCAGGGCCCTGAATTCATACACCCCTTATACTGTTGATATCCCTGGTAAATAAGTAAGCCTTCAGTCTTATAAAAAAGAAATTAATAAAGAAAAGAAAAGTAATTCCAACTTGGACTTCTGGGAACTGATATCTTTGGATACCAATAGCAAAACCATGCAAATGTCCATATTTTAAAACTATTAAACTCCTATTATTAGTGTCTATGGATCCTGTGGGACTCTTTTATCTGTTAGATCCAAAAAGCCATTTTTATGACACAGGGGACAGGACAGATGATCATTTCAGCAGGTGCCATGAGGAGTTTCTGGGGACACAGCCTGATCCATGTTATAGTTCATCCAATTCTGGGTCTCATAAAGCCGCACTAAAATGGATTTCTAATGCAGTGAGTTAATCTATTCAGGGGCCCTGGGTCAGGGGAGACAGGAAGGCAGAGGGACTGTCATCTGACCTGAACTGTTTCTGTTTCCAAAGGCACTAATGTAGAGATGGAGGACGCATGGAGCTGATTGAGATGTGACTGAAAATATGAGGTAGAAACATGGGTGTAAATGCAGGAGGCCGTGACATTCTAGCAGGTGGGGTTGTGTCTTCATGTATTCATATCAATAGAGGAAAATGGGACTTCAGTACTAAGCTCTGAAACGGAAACTATCCGATGACATTTGGACAAAGTGAAAACTGGTGAATGAATCAGAACCTTTACAGCCCTCCTTATAGAAAAATACATCTGGAATGACTTTGCTCCATTGTGGTTTTTCAAGGTCCTTTAGTTCACAGGTTTTTGGTCAACAGAAAATAGTAGTCACAAAAAAGAATGGAGAAATGGCATATAGACACACTGGGTACTGCCAGTTATTCCTAACTTGAAAATTTATTGACCCTAGGTCTCCACAGTGATTCCATAAGGCCTCCTCATCTGCAGCTTATATGCCTTTAGTATAATGGCAGGTCATTTCACTTTGCTTGGGTGGTTGGCTACCATTGATATGCTTTGAATTATCCTGACTAAAGCAAGAAAATTCTCCCTTTGTGGCAGCTCTCCTTCTCTATCTTTCTCTGGAGATCAAATTAAGATTTCCAAGTCTCTGAATACATTGTAGTGGTGGCTAGATAGCAGTTGCTTGGGATGTGTAATCCTTGTTTAAAAAAATTTGAGGTTTTTGTTTCTCTATCCCCTTTTCCAAGAATACAGGATGTTTTGTCCTTTGCTTTTAGGGGTAATCTAGCTGAGGTTCTGAGATCTGAGATAATATGAAACTTGATCCATAAAAGCTAGAAAGTAATAGATAAGAAACATGAAGGGAGGTCTGAAAGAGGAGAAGCTCTGAACCTTCCCAAGAAATTGCTACGTCTGGAGGCTGTCTTATTCCTTACTTCTCATGCCTCTGCAATTAGGAGTTGCTAAAAAATAGCTTATCCTTAACATCTTCATGCCAGGCAGTCTGCAATGTGTTGCAATGAGTCAAACAGGAGGAAAGAGCGTGTCTATATGAGAGAGGGAAATGGAAAGAAAAAGCAAGGGAGAAACAGTTCTGTGGAATAATTTGAAGTCAAAGACAAGGATTTAGAAATAATGACCAGATTGACTAGGAAGAGATTTTTGTGTCAGATTTCTTTGATAAGGATTTAGTATCTGAGATATACGAACTAATAAATTACATGTATTTGTATGTACACATGCACACGCATCCTAAAGCCATTCCCGCATTACATAAATGGTCAAAGGATGCGAACAATCAGTCTCAAAAGAAGAAATGAAAACTGTGAACAACCATATAAAATAATCATCTAAATCATAGAGAAATGCAAATCGAAACAACCCTGATGAAATTTTACCTGTCACTTAGTTAACTGGCAAAGATGAGAAAAGTAGGAATCGTTCATATTGGAGGGGCTGTGGGGAAATAGGCACGTGGCTTTGGTGTTGGTGAAGCTGTGAATCAGGACAACCATTTTGGAAAGTAATTTGTAATTATGCAAATAAAGTCAGCAAAATGTTCATATCCTTTGAAACACAGAGATTCCCCAATAGACTACTACTGACCTCCCTTCCCCCTCACAGGGGTTATTGGTAAGAAGAAAGTCCTCATATACACTTCAATATTTATAACAGCACTTCTTTTTGGTGATAGCCAAGAATTGTTAGGAAAATAAATGCCTATCAATTGGGGAATGACTAAACAACTGTGGTGCATGAAAAAAACGGAATGTTACTGTAAGAAATGATGAATATGGTGAATACAAAGAAACATGGAAAGATTTACACAATCTGATGCTTACTTCATTAAGCAGCACCAAGAAAACAATATACACAAAGACTACAACAACCTAAACAGAAAGAAAATTGTCAAACAATCAAAAAGGACATGTCTGAAATTTCAAAGAATTAGCACTGGAGCCGAAGAAGACAAAGGAGAGAATAGCTCCAGCCCGCACCTTGCAGAGATAGGAGTTCCATGGGTGCAGTATATTGCACATACTTTCAGACTTTTTCAATATATTAATCAGTTTTGTTGATTTCTTTCTTTTTTTTCTTTAAAAATATTATTTCTTGGGGCAGCTAGGTGGTACAGTGAATAGAGCTCTGGCCCTGGAGTCAGGAGGACCTGATTTCAGACACTTGATACACTAGCTGTGTGACCTTGGGCAACTCACTTAACCCCAACTGCCTTGCCTTCTCCCTCCAAACCCTCCCTCCCCCAATCCCAAAATATTATTTGCTATAATGGCTCTTGGGGAGGAGAGAGGGGAAAGGATGGTGAGACAAATTTTAGTGATATTAAAAATCAAAGTTATCAATAAAATTCATTAAAAAATCAACGGCAAGCACATTTCTACGAGTGTAATGGATGGCTTCTTAAATAAACCGAAGATGGAATACAAAGGGCAGAAGTCCATGGGTTGTAACCAGGGCCCTGGGGTTTGGAAGTGGAAAGCCATACGTATTCCTCAGCAGTTCCTTCTCCTCACCCTTTATTAAGGTCTTCGGCTCAGACGGGACATAGGCCCTGTGCGCTAGGTCATGGGTCTGGGGGGAGGGTGGGGTTAGAAGTGCTTACTGGCAAGAAGAGACATGGATTTTCATATAGATCTTAGAGAATGGGGGGGGGGGCAGTGCAATACTATGAAAACGGTTATAAATTCTCTTACCTGTGTGACCTTAGGCAACTAAACTTCACTGGACACAAGTTTCCTCATTGAAGGAGTTGGATTAAATGGCCTCTCAAGTTCCTTTCAGCTCTCTGTTGGTAATTCTGTGATATGGTCACACATTGATGGGGCTGGGTATGGGAGGTTGGTAAGGAAGGCTGCTTAGAACATATATTTGCCCAAGGAAATCCTTACATTCTTGGACCAATTACTTCAGATGGAAATTTTAATACCCTGTTGGCAGGGAACAACTTTTTTTCATGCTGGAGACCAGACACAGTATCTTCTCATAATCTTGTCCTGAGCTCTGAACCTTCCCAAGAAATTTCCATGTGTGGAGGCTGTCTTACCCCTTACTTCTCATGCCTCTGCAATTAGGAGATGCTGAAAAATAGCTTATCCTTAAAGGAGATCAGGACTGGATTAGCTGAACATGGGTGTCAGTGATAGTATGGTCAGAGTGCTTCCTATCTTTCCAGTTTCTACCCTTCTCTCGACAGGTACAAAATGGAGCATCAAGCTTCTGAAACACTAGCCTTTTTCTGGAAAGATGAGCGAGATAACTTAAGGAAGTAGAGAGGATAGGGAACATTTAGGGCTCTGTTCTCTAGAACAAAGTATTCTGAAGTTGACGTCACTTATTGTCAAAGGAACCTCTTGCAAAGAACAAGACTGGCTAGGGATCTCATTGCTGCCAGGGTGGTACTTGGGCTTCCGTCATCTGCTAGCACTGTGCTGTACACCTAGGAGACAGGGAACACGTCTGCAGAGTTGTTGGATTTATAGAAATAGGGATAAGGACTGGATCTACCATTTTATTGATGTAGGGAACTCTGAGGTGAGGGAACTCCCTTGACCAATGCAAATGGATACCTTTTCTACAACTTAAGCATCTTAGAGGGTTTCCTAGAGCAGTGAAATTTTAAGAGACTTGCTAGGGTCACACATTGGTATGTGTCATCAAAGGCAGGACTGGAGCCAAGATCTTCCTGGTTTCAAGGCTAGCTCTCTACCAACAATACCATGCTGTCTCTGCTTGAATTAATAATAGTAAAAATAATAATAGTTGCTAATATTTGTATAGTACTCTGAGGTTTGTAAAGCATTTTATATATACATCATCTAATTTGATCCCTACAACAATCCTATATGTTAAGTGTTACAGGTATTATTATTCTAATTTTACATATGAAGAAACTGAGGCTGAGAGTTTAGGTGACTTCTCTAAGGTAGCATAGATAGAAATTGTCTGAGGCTAGACTGGAATCTTCCTGATTCTAAATGCCATGTTCTATCTACTTCACTAAGAAATTTGCTTTACGCTCAAACTAAATAATGTAATGGATAGCGTAGAGCCAAGTCTAGGCTGGCTTGGCCAATTTACATCTTCTCATTTCAGATTGAATGACTTACAGATTCCACATACAGAGAAAGTGGGAAGCAACTCATATTGTTTAAAAGAAGGAGGAAGGATGACAAAGGATCCTACCTGCCCCTATCCTACAGGGTTGGACAGCATCTTAGGACTCCATGTGGGGGGAGACAGCTCAGTGAAGCTTGATGATAAGGTTTTATTTTGCAGTCTACTAATTTCATGGTTATCCTGCCATTTATAGTGAACGCTTTATACTAACTAACTTTATACAACAGATGTGGTCTTGAAAATTTGTGTATGTGTGTATATGTGCATGTGTGGATGTCTGTGAACACATGTCGATTTTCTAGATGCAGATCTGTATTAAGAGTATTAAGGGAATTCATTATTTAAAGGAATACGACAATGCTTCCTACTGTAAAGTGAATAAGCATTTTGTCATGCCATGAATCTTTCTGTTTAGAAAACATCACCCAAGGAGGGAGGCTGGAAGCCTCCTATCTTTTGGAGGAGAAAGTGACAGCATAGGAGTGACACCCTAGATGATTAAAGTCCTTTGGAGTCAAAAATGATATCCTGTCAAAAACTTTAAACGAAGAAAAACAAGGGAGATCTATCTTCCAAGTTGTCCAAAGGATAAATCTTCCCTTCTCAAAGTTATTGACATCAACACATATTTACAAATTTTACATTTATAAAAAATAAGAGCAAAAAGTCCTTTCTAGTTTCCTCTCGACCACACTAACGTTTTCTAAGTAAAAACATTAAAGAACAGGGTTACAGGAGGTGTAACAGGAGAAGAATGACTGGGGCTCACAAACACCTGGGCAACAGAGATAATGGATAGACACATGTAGGGTTTAGAAAGGAACTGTGCATATTTAAAGAGTACTTACAAAGTCCATCCCTTCCTTTCCCTGAAAGACACGATTGCTTGCAGTGACGAGGCAGAACAGACACAGTCAAAGGTGAAGGCCCATGGTCAGGCTTTTATGGCCACACAGGGATGAGGGTAGGGACTCATCCAACCTCCTATGGCTCATAAGATCAAATATTTCTTGTTCAAGACTAAAAGTATATAGCGGGCAAGTTTCATCCCGTTGACATTAAATAAATTGCAGGTTTTGTGAAAGCATTAGGGATCTCTCCTTCCTCACTGAGTACATTTGACTGAAGATCTTTACAGAGAATTGCAGTGACAGCAACAACATTTTCCTAGCAGTGCATTTGAGGACTGTTCCAGACTCATCTTCGATGTAAATCATAATTGTCATGCTCACCTGTCTCTCTTCAAAGAAATGCAATTTTCAGGAAATCATCGATCACTGCTAGCTGGTGTCCCTTCGTTTCTGACTTCCTTGGGGTCACATGATGAGGTAACAAACATCTAGAAGCATCTGATTCAAAGAATATTACATCTGTATAACATGATATCTGGTTTCATTGGGATTGGTGTAATAAAGGTCATGAGATTTCAAATTATGACATAAACCTGGAGCAAAATAAGGTACTTTAATGATCCAGAGGCACCCTAAGAATGAATGATCTTACCATGTATCCATGGGATTGCCACAGGAAAATTTGCAAAGAATAGCTTTGAGGATTGTTGCCTCACCCACATCACATATAGCATCCAACTTCATTCCCTTTATCCACAGTTGGTCACACCTCACTCATCCTAGTAGATTGTCTGCAGAAATATCAATCTTACTGCTATCTATCCCTCTGAAGGAGGCCCTTCTCTGATAATGAGATGCTCAGCTCATAACTAGACTTGCCATGAAGACCTTCCCTCTTAAACACCAGCAGTTCAGTAACAAAGGTCAACTGAATACAGCAGCCCTTTGCCAGAATCCTTTGGAACATGTTGGTGAAGTGATACCCCCATCTCAATATGGCAACTCAGTCTATGAGGTGTTTGAAAAATGTGGGTCTTTATCATAGTTTTTCAAAGCTACTTTTACAGAGTTCTAAGTTTCACTTAGTTTCTTGCTACTAGTAACAGTCCAGGGCATCTTCATGCTGGCTGTTTGGTGAGGCATTTGGAAGCCCTCAAGGCTGCCAGGAATCTGGTATAAGGCAGGGAGAAATGTTGCCGTACTTTAGGAAAGACCCTAGTTCACTAGAGTATGCAATTCTAATAATATCACTAAGTCAAGGGAATGAAATCTCTTGTCCCTCTGAGCTACAGTATGGAAGGGACAGATATTATAGCCATGCTGGTTTTAAGGCCCACAGCAGCAGAAATAAGAAAGAAATAAGAAAAAAGCCAAAAAGTCAAATGCTAAGGGGGGGAAATAATACCTGATGAGGAGACCTACAGGGTATGCACAGAAGTTTCTCAGGACCTAACTACTACAATTTGAGGAGGGAAACAGTCTCACTGCTGCCTGCACTTGGCTCTGAGAGCCCTTTCTAAGAGTTATGACCACTTGGGGCAGAAGATAGTCACATTTCCCTAGATCACTCCATCTCAATGTTCATGTTCCATCAGCTTCTTAATTTCTTCCACACTCCCTCTATTTTAAGGATTCTGCCCATAGGTTTTAAAGCCTGAAGTTAAGGGGAGCTGAGCTGAGTCAGAAGGGAAAAGAGACTGACCACTTAAGCACAACTGAAAAGCTTATCAGCCCAGAAAAGTACAAGTTTTCAGTTGCATGGCTTCACCAAGTGGCTTGTACCTTGGCACAGAAATGAGTCCTTTATGCAGCATATGTTCTCGTCACAGCTCAAGGCATAAATCATACTTCCTAATGAAAAGCCCCTAGGAAACCCTATTCTTGTTAGCAGAGCATACTTTATACTAGAAAATTTGCAAGGAGACCAGTTTTGCACCACGAAACTTATACAGGATTTTTTCTTTCGTCAGTGTAAAAATATACAATGCTACTGCTTATTCATTGCAGTGTCAAGGTTCCATCATTTCTCTGCTTTGAGACCTTTTCATACCTCTCCAATCCAAACCACCGTGTTACCTCTCTTGATGCCTGATACCTCACAGCGTAATGTTTTTTGCCACCCATTGATGAGAAGCAGAGAATCCTTGGCCGATGTGATGAGGTACTGTCCAAACAATCCACTATCTCTCACAATCCTTGTGCTGCTGTCCCATGGCCAGTCCTGGGCTAAAAGAGGTTCCTTTAAGTTCTTCAGCATATCCACCCTCCCCGTGGACAACTCCATAAAAAGTAAATCTGTTTGTAGAAGCGATGTGGCAAAGATATAGTATTGGTTGCTTTCGGTAAAAGATGGCTGAAATGCCAGATCACAGAGGTGCACATCTGTCTGTAAGTCATACAACAACTGGATTTCTCCTCGCGTGGTTATGGCCTGCACTTGGAGTCGGCCGCTGTCCTCATCTGTGCTGACCAAGAAATGCCCATCAGGAGACACGTGGGGCACCCCTTTGATGTCACCATTGGGGCCGATCACTGTGTCTGTAACGCTATCGATCACAACCTGTGATGATGCAGGTGTGGTTCGATTCTTTTTGCACTGGACAAAAGAATATCCTCCTAAGTGGGTGTAGGCCATGGCATGGGGGATGCAGCTGTAGTTGTGGAAGCTGATGGTTTTGACAAGCATCATTGTTTCGAGGTCAATTTTGTGAATTGTCAAATTTGACTTGTTAAAGATGAAGCCAAACCTAGAACAGGAAGAGGGACACTGAGATCAGGACTGGACGTAAGCTGGGAGGACAACTACAGTTTATCCCACTAACACATCCTACTTTACAACTTCTGTCTGATAGCACAGTTTAGTGAGTGACTATTTCTTTTTCAACACTTCCTCCTCTTTGCTTCCTCATTCTTCCATAAATTCCACAAATTCCAAGTCATTGATTCCTATTCCTGCTTTGCTTAGATGCTTCTTTAAATGGTAATTGCACATTTGGGGGAGTCTGTACCTTTACAGGATAATGTCCTTAGCTAACAAATACAGATGGGAGTGAGCAAAATGAGGGGGTTGGGAAAGATTTTATGCAACAGGTGCTATATGAGTTTGGGGGGCAGGAAGGAATTGTAAGAGATAAGAGTTGAGGAGGGAGTAAATTCCACTACAAAGAATGACTGACACAGGTTCATTTGGTCCTTTCTCAACAGGACACTTTCCCCCATTGTCCCTTTTCCCTCCTCTCAAATGTTGGGAAGAAACCAGACAGAAAAACTGTTCATCCTTCATTTCTGAGCAAAAAGCTGAAATTAATTGATTAATTGTGGTAGTTTGTTGATTGTTAACTATTCCTTTGCAGTCCTTCCTCTCCCCCATGCTAATGTATTTATGACTCAGGGCATTGCCTCAGACAAGCTGAGGCATGGGGAAAGATCAGAATTTAGAAAGTCCAAGGTCCACTGTAGAAAGTCCAGTGCATCTGGAGCCATTGCCAGTTGTCTTGACTTTTGTCTCATTAGAGGACTTAGATGAATGTGGAGGACAGAGTGAGGCTGATGACTTTATACAATTCTGCCTCACTTAAATCAATTCACGGGCAAGACATTGGTCCTCTTTGAAACAAAGGATGAATAACTATATATTGCAACAACATAGGAACTCAAAGCCCGGTGATCCTGAGGAGCATTACAGTATTTGCCTATCAGATGACACACACAGAATGTTCTGGACAGTGTATCTTACCTGATGTGATTAATAACAAGGTTTGTAGGTGGGATGAAGAAATCATCCACTCCTTCATATGGTACTCGGATGATGTGTTGCTGGCTTTCACCTACGCTTGCTTCAGGTATTACCTGCAGGAAAGAGGAGAGATTATTTTGAATGTATGGATAACCAGATTATGGTGCAAACCCAAGGTACTTCTGATGGCATTTCCCCATGTGGAGAGGCAGAGGGGCATGCTTTCAGGAGAGTCATGATGGTGTGCAATGGAAGTGTCCTAGAGAGAACTTGGAGCAAGTGTAGACTTTCTGTAACTAGGGAGGTCGGGTCCTATGCGTTACATTTGCATAATGTGCCTGGCCTAGCCCTATCAGAGACCATGAGTGAGGGGAGAGTATGAACTGTGTCTCAAGGATCTGTGCATGACAAGCAAAGATACAGTGAACAGCTATCCTGTAGAGGAGGGAAGGACATGAGCTTGTTCATGGAGCTGGGAGGGAGGATGGAGTCTGCCTAAGTCAGACCACCAAGATGGAGTGTGGTGTTCAGCTCTGGACACCAAATCTGGGGGAAGACATTGACCAGCTGGAGAATATTAGGAGGAGATTCTCAGTATTACAAAACATGGCTTGAAGGAGCTGAGGAAGTTTAACCTGGAGAAGAAAAGACAGAGTCACCATCTTTAAGTACTTGAGTTTTCACCTCCTGGATGGAAAAAACCAGAATTAGGAGCCACAGGTGAAATAGTTGAGATGAAGTTTAGTGTCAGGAACCCCATGCCAAGAACATCCCCTCTTTTGTTCTCTTTTTACTTTTAGGAGACATTCTGTTTTACAGAGCTAAGGCCCAGCAAGCAGGCTGTGTGTGCCCGGAGCTCAGTATAACAACAATCCTTTGCACTCACCCTCTAGATGAACTGTGCTGCGGCAAAATCTCAGAATTGTTCCACACTAGCTCTAGCTGGCCCCTGAGCTCCAACAAGCACCTGATTTTCCAGACCATGTTCTGGTCATGAAGCCCTGCTAGGAATCCAGCACCTCATTGTTACTGTTACCCCCTCACTGTCACAGCTACAGCTCACTGCGTAGCCACTAGCACACCTATCAGTGCTCAGCCTCATTGCCCAGGGTCTCAGCGGTTCTAGAACAGACCCCAGCCCTTCTTCCAATGGAATAAAGAAAGCTTTTGGCTTATAGCAACTGCTAGCTCTTTGGTTTTATTATGTTTTATTTTGTTTTTCAGAGTTAACAGTTGGGGTATTACTTTTTTGAACTCTTTGGTATTTTTCAGAGTTAATAGCAGTTGCATAACCTGTTACTATGACTTTTTAGTCAATTACTCTCAGAGCCTGACATTGGCAATGATCTAATGAAAGCTTTTTTTAAAAAAAATAAGTAGAGCTAGTAAACAGTGGGTTGGACTTTCTTGGGAATTAATTTGTTCTCTCTTCAGTTTTTTAAGTGACGCATAGATGACCATATTTAGAAGGGGGTAAATGTTTAACTGGTTCCTAGAAAATAAAAAAGTGCAAACAACATTTTAAAGATTAATCGGAATTATTAATATTGTCTTTATCTCTTAAGACTACAAAATCTACAAAATAATATATCAAGGCCTGATTTGTAGTGTTTGCTGATTCATGAGGTACAAGTACTTCTATTGAAATTTAACAATCAACTTCAATTAACCAGTAATGAAGTAGCCCTAGCACATTTCTCAGATTATTATACAAAAGAAGGGTTGAAGTAGAAGGTCACTGAGGTATTTCCCAACTTCTAGATAAAGTGATTCAATCATTTTGTCTCAGAAATGAGTACGTTGACTACAGAGTGGAACTGTCATCTTGACTTGGGAAGTAAGAGGGTAAAGGGGTAGGTCCAAAGGTCATCAGCACAACAAATGGCCACTGTGTGGAGGCCTTGAGTTGGGAGTAGCTTGTGGGGAAAGATTTTGAAGGCCACACTATGTGTTCAGTCTAAGGCAGGAATTAATCAGTCAACAATTATTAAGCATGTACTATGGGCCAGGAACTGTACTAAATGTTCAGGACACAAGGAAAGGTAAAAGACACGCAAAAGTTCAAGGAACTCATTGTGTAAAAAGTCATACAAATGCCTCTGTCTAAACAAGCTACATAGAGCATAAACTGGAGATGATTAGCAAAGGGAAGACATCAAAATGGAGGGGGATTGGGAAAAGCTTCACATAGAAGATGAAATTTTAACTGGGATTGAAGGAAGACAGGGATGTCAGGGGTCAGAGATGAAAGAGAGAATCCCAAGCACGGGGACAGCTGATGAAAATGTCTGGAGCTGGTGGATGGAGTATCTTGTCTGAGGAACAACCAGGAAGCCAGTGTCACTGGAAAGTAGGGTCTGGGGGTATTCATGTAATGTATATAAAGAGTGGCAAGGTTCAGGGGGCACGTTATCAGAGGCACATCAAACAGTGGACTTTGTATTTCATCCTGGAGGTGACAGTGAACCACTGGAATTTATCGAGTGAGGGGTGGGGGGCTATGTGTATTTTATGAAGATCCCTTTAACAACTGACTGAAGGATGGATTAGAGTGGAAAGAGACTTGTGGCAGGGAGAACAAACAGAAGGCTACTGTTTCCCTTCTAACTTTTTTAGAAGTGCATGAGCCTTTTTAATTTTATGTAATCCCAGTTGTCTTTTCCCCCTCCTATAATCCTCTTATCTATCTCCTCTTTGGTTGGGACATCCTATATATATATATATATATGTTCGAAGCTGGAAGGAACTTTAGGTTATCTAGGATCTTCTTTATGATACACATGACAAATAGTCATCCAGCCTTTAGTCAAATATCTTGACTAAGCAGGAACAGATTGCTTTTACAGGCAGCTTATTTCACTTTTGGGTAGCTCTGCTAGAAATTTTGTCTAAATCTTACTCTTTGCAAATTCTCCCCAAGATGGCAAGGTCATCCAATACATCCTGGGTGACCTACAAGCCAGTTATCTTGACTTTTTTGTCCTGCCACTGGACTTTGATGACTCAGAAAGAATGAGGCTGATGACTTTGTGCAACTCTGCCTCACTTAAATCCAATTCATGCACATTACTCATGATGTCATTAGTCTTCTTTGAAAATGAAGGACACACAACTATCTAATTATTGCAATACTCCAAGTAAGAGGTGATGAAGGCCTGTACCAGGGTGGTGGCAGGGTCAAAGGAAAAAAGGGGGGATATTAAATATTTTACAAAAGTAACATCAATAGGCCTTGGATTAGGGGTGAAAAAGAATGAAGGAATGACATCTAGTTTTCAAGCCTGTGTGACTGGGAGTATTGTGGTACCCTCAATAGCAATAGGGAAGTTTGGAAGAGGGGAGAATTGGGGGAGAAAGATTTAGTTTTGGACATGTTGAGTTTAAGACATTCAGATATCTAACAGGCAGGTGGAGATGCAAGTCTGGAGGTTAGGATAATAGGGTTAGATAAGGAGATTTGAAAATGGGAATAACAGCACCTACCTCCTTGGGTGGTTGTGAGGAATCAATGAGATATTTGTGAAGTGCTTTGCAAACCTTAAAGTGACATATAAATGAACTATCACCATCACCACCACCACCATCATCACCATCATCACCATCATCATCATAATTTTTTCACTATGAAGGCAAACCTATACAGTACTTTGGAGTTGTTCCAGGACAATACAACCCTACTCCTGCCATGCAAACCTCCATTCCTTCAAACCTGAAAAGTATAATATGAATGAATGAAAAAGCATTTGTTAAGTACTTACTATGTACCAGACATTGTACTAATCCTTTGAGAAATAAATAAAAAAGCAAGGGGGGCAGAGTCAAGATGGCAGAGTAGAAGCACGACCTCCATGGGGCTCTGGCTTCCCCCTTCCCCAATTCATATAAAAAGGGACTCTGAACAAACTTTGGAGCCACAAAATGACACAGAGAAGCTAACCTCCCACTGAGGACAGCTCTGCAGGCTGGCAGGACTTGGCCAGCACAGCACTCTGGGAGCTGAGCCCAGGCCCCCCGTGAGCCAGAGGTTTTAGCCCCAGGGTGGGCCTGACCAGCTGCTGGCCGGAGGGACTCCAGATCGCCAGCAGTTGTGGCCATTTCCAGAATTATCAACACATAAATGCAGAGGACAAAGTGAGAGATCAATGCAGTCTGGACTTTGGGACCCAGTAAGTGGGAGTGTGTAGACTTTTGCCTCCAGGCAAGAAGCCACTGAGATGCCTTGGCTTAGCCAGTGCCACACTGCAGCTTCAGCTCCTGCCCTGCAGAGGTAGGGGGACCAGCGACCAGTCTAAGGGGTAATTGCCCTTGCTTTAACCTGCTTGTATCTGGATTGAGATCTAGGGTGGAGGTCCTGTGGTGTGTGTCCAGCTTGCCAGAGCATGTGGAGACCTCAGAGAGGGCACCCATCTAATACCTCCGGCAGCTGAGAAAACCCCAGAATTTGGGATGAAAGCTCCCCTGTCTGGTGGCAGAGTCCTACTGTGGCAAAAAGTCCAGGGGTCAAGTGACTGAGGGGCGACGTGACTAGGCAAAGCAAACAAAGCAAACAGAAGATTCCAACATTAGACTCCAATTTTGGGGACAAAAAGGAGCAAAGCATGGAAGAGGAGGAAGACGGTGAAGTCAGAACTCCTGCACCAAAAGCTTCAAAGGAAAATACGAGTTGGTTACAGGCCATAGAGGACCTTAAGAAGCAGATAAGAGAAATGGAGGAAAAATTGGGAAGAGAAATGAGAACGATGCAAGAAAATTACAAAATGAGAGTCAACAGCCTGACTGAGGAAAATCATAGCTTAAAAAATAGACTAACTCAAATGGCAAAAAAAGGCTCAAAAAGGCAATAAGGAGAGGAATGCCTTAAAAAGCCCAATTTGCTAGATGGAAAAAGAATCTCAAAAGCTCAATGAGGAGAATCATTGTTTCATAATTAGATTGGGGCAAATGGAAGCTAATGACTTTATGAGAAATCAAGATGTTGTTAAACAGATCCAAACAAATGAAAGAATAGAAGGCAATGTGAAATATCTCATGGGAAAAACCACTAACCTGGAAAATAGATCCAGGAGAGATAATTGAAAAATTATTGGACTACCTGAAAGCCATGATCAAAGAAAGAACCTAGAAATCATCCTCCCAGAAATTTCCAAGGAAAACTTCCCTGATGTTTTAGAACCAGAGGGCAAAATAGAGGTTGAAAGAATCCACTGGTCACCTCCTGAAAAAGATCCCCAAAAGAAAACTCCTAGGAATATTATAGCCAGGTTCTGGAATTCCCAGATTAAGGGGAAAATATTACAAACAGCCAGGAAGAAACAATTTGAATATTGTGGAAACACAATCAGGATAACCCAGGATCAGGCAGCTTCTACATGGAGGGATTGAAGGGCTTGGAATATGATATTCCAGAGGTCAAAGGAGTTGGGATTAAAACCAAGAGTCACCTACCCAGCAAAACTGAGTATCATCTTTCAGGGGAAAATATGGTCATTCAGTGGAATAGAGAACTTTTAAGCATTCTTGATGAAAAAAGCAGAGTTGAACAGAAAATTTGACATTCAGATACAAGAAGCAAGAGAAACATGAGAAGGTAAACAGGGAAAAGAAATTATAAGGAATTTATCAAAATTAAACTATTAACATTCCTACATGGAAAAACAATAATTGTAACTGACGAAACTTTTGTCAGTATGAAAATAATTGAAGGGAATATATATATATATATATATATATATTTATGTCTATAAATAAGGTTATATGGTCATATGAATACATATGTGAATGTGTGTATATATGAGGGCACAGGACCAATTTAATAGGAAGGGATGATACTTAATAGGTGCAATTAAGAGGTGAGAGAGGAATATAATGAGAGGAGATGGGGAGAGACAGAATGGGGTAAACTATCTCATATAGAAGAGGCAAGGGAAAATGGTTACAATGGAGGAGAAGAATAGGAAGGAAAAAGGGAATGGGTCAACTTTATTCTCATTGAATTTGGCCTGGGGAGGGAATGAAATACATACTAA
>NW_027185809.1:3881665-3882045 GCF_028583685.1 Petaurus breviceps papuanus
GAATAGGAAGGAAAAAGGGAATGGGTCAACTTTATTCTCATTGAATTCGGCCTGGGGAGGGAATGAAATACATACTAAATAGGTTATCTCACCCTACAGGAGAATAGGGGGAAGGGGATGAGAGGGGGGATGATGGAAGGGACTGCAGGCAGGGTGGGAGGTAAGTTGGAAAAGGTATGGGATCAAAGTAGAGAATAGAACAAGTGGGAGGTGGGATAGGAGGGAGGGAAATATAGTCAGTCTTATACAATACATCTACTATGTTATTGTTTTTTATTAGCTACACATGTACAACCTATACTGAACTGCTTATCTTCCCAGTAAGGGTGGGTGACAAGGGAGGAAGGGAATGAATTTGGAATTAAAAGTTTTAAAATCAA
>NW_027185809.1:3882445-3957277 GCF_028583685.1 Petaurus breviceps papuanus
AATCATGAGCAACTTATCAAAGTTGAACTATTAACATTCCTACATGGCAAAACAAAAATTGTAACTTATGAGAGTTTTCTCAGTAGTTGAAGGTAATAGAAATATATTATATATATATATATATATACATATACATATATATATATATATTTATGTCTATAAATAAGGTTATATGGTCATATGAATACATATGTGAATGTGTGTATATATGAGGGCACAGGACCAATTTAATAGGAAGGGATGATACTTAATAGGTGCAATTAAGAGGTGAGAGAGGAATATAATGAGAGGAGATGGGGAGAGACAGAATGGGGTAAACTATCTCATATAGAAGAGGCAAGGGAAAATGGTTACAATGGAGGAGAAGAATAGGAAGGAAAAAGGGAATGGGTCAACTTTATTCTCATTGAATTTGGCCTGGGGAGGGAATGAAATACATACTAAATAGGTTATCTCACCCTACAGGAGAATAGGGGGAAGGGGATGAGAGGGGGGATGATGGAAGGGACTGCAGGCAGGGTGGGAGGTAAGTTGGAAAAGGTATGGGATCAAAGTAGAGAATAGAACAAGTGGGAGGTGGGATAGGAGGGAGGGAAATATAGTCAGTCTTATACAATACATCTACTATGTTATTGTTTTTTATTAGCTACACATGTACAACCTATACTGAACTGCTTATCTTCCCAGTAAGGGTGGGTGACAAGGGAGGAAGGGAATGAATTTGGAATTAAAAGTTTTAAAATCAATTGTTTAAATATATATATATATATATATATGTACTATTATTAATACTATTTTACATGTAATTGGGAAATAAGATATACAGGCACTGGGGCATAGAGATCCACCATGCCCTACTGGAAAAGTCGAAAGGGGTATGGGAGAAATATGGGAGAGAGCAGATTGGAGGAGGGGATATCCTGTGGGAGTGCTATTTTGGAGCAGTGGGTAGGGAAAAAATGGGGAGAAAATTTGTAACTCAAAATCTGGCGGAAATGAATGATATAAATCAGAAGTTAATAAAGTATTTGAAAAATGAAAAAAAGAAATAAAAAAACAAGGATAGTCCCTGTGCCCAAGGAGCTTGTGTTCTATTAGGAGAGTCAAAGCACATGAGAAAATGTCTGGGGAAGTAAACTTTGGTATGATGGATGGGAATAGAATGACATAAAAGTCCTTTCTGGGAAGAAGTGAAGAGTTAATTTGATCATGATTTAGGAACTAGATTCTAGGAAGGGGGGAGGAAGCAAGTTGCTTGGTAAGAAAATGGGGGCAGGGTTAGTGAGTAATGGATTTGGGCTACAAAAATGTTGAAACTTTTAGCTGAAACTCTCTTTTCCTTTGATGCAAGGGGTTTCTAATCAACATAGCAGGAATTTTCAATCATATACTGTTCTCAGAATAATTATTTCACAAATTTGGTCACTTAGGCAAAATGTACAAGGGTATATATAGTCCCAAGATTCTTGCCTTGCCACTGTGTGATCTGTCAGGAAGGTGGCTGGAGAGAGACCACTTTTCATTCAGCAACCCCACCCCACAAAAGAAAACAAAACAAAAGAAAACACCACCACCCCCTCCCCTGACCAAGCAAGAAGAATCAAGTCACTTGAATCAAATCAGTAGGGTTATGTGAAGCCCATTATCAGAACACAGTAACATCAAGGTGGGGAACTGGACTCATTTGGCTATAGAGTTTTACATTGTTCACACTGGAGACAACGACTAAATCCCTTGTGTGTCCACTGGGGGAAGAGTAAGCTAGTGAAGGCAAGTAATATTCAGTGAAGGGACCTCAGAAGGCAGGGAGACAGGGAACAGCAGATGCCCCATGACAACATTTCTGCCCTGAAACTGTTGTCCTCTCCATGACCAACTCACACTCGGGCAGCTCTTAATTAAAGTCAGTCCTATCTCCTAACCTTCTTGCAGAACCCCTTTTATGTTTAACAAGCCAATTTGCAAATTCAAGAAAATTACTGGCAGGCCAATTACTGATGTAATTGCAGGACTACAGACCAATTAACCACTTTACTGGAGATTTCCCTTAAAGTCATTCGTAATCAGTCAGTCACCAAACACCAAACCAAAACAAATAAGGTTTTCTCTATACAAGGACCAGGGTAGGAAGAAGATAAAAATTTAGATAAGAGGCAGGCTCCACTCTTTATGACTTTTTGAACTCCCCAGTAGGGACAGTGAGCAGAGAGAATGTCTACACTCCTCAGCTAGAGCAAGGAATAGAAGGTGACGACAGGACAGTTGAGTTTGGTTGATAGACTTGCAGCAACTGGAGTGAGAAAAATTAGAGTTGAAAAACCACTTGTAAACAGTACAACCCTGAGGGGGCAGAGTCAAGATGGTGGAGTAGAAACAGGACTTTCATGGGGTTCTAGCTTCCACCTCTTCCAATTCATGTAAAAGGTGATTATGAAGAAACTTTGGAGTTACAGAACCCACAAAATGACACAGACGCTAACCTTCTGCTGAGGATGCCCTGGCAGGCCAGCAGGAAGTGGTCAGTGCAGGGCTCAGGGAGCCGAGCCCAGCCCCACATGGCTGAGGTTTTAGCTTCAGGAAGGGCCTCACCAGCCACTGGCTGCAGGCACTTCAGATCACCAGCAGCTGTGGCAGTTTCCAGAATTATCAACACATAGATGCTAAAGACAAAGTGAGAGGTCAGTGCAGTGTGGACTTTGGGATCTAGTATTTGGATGTCCTGTTGGCCTTTGCTCCCAGGGCAAGAAGAGGCTGAGGAGAAGAGGCTCTGGCCTGTAGATTGTAGGGGTTTCAAGTGACTAGTCTGAGGAGTAATCGCTATTGCTTTAACCTGTTTCGATCTGGATTGCTGTCTAGGGTGGAGGTCCTGGGGTGTGTGACCAGCTTGCCAGAGCATGTGGAGGCTCCAGAGAGGGCATCCAACTAATACCTTCAGCAGCTGAGAAAACCCCAGCAATTGGGACGAAGCTCCCCTGTCTGGTAGCAGAGTCCTACTGTGGCAAAAAGCCCAAAATTCAAGTAATTGAGTGGCAACATGAGCAAGCAAAGAAAGCAAAGCAAGCAGAGCAACCCAACTTTACACTCCTATTTTGGGGACAAAAAGGATTCAAGCATGGAACAGCAGGAAGACAGCGAAGTCAGAACTCTTGCACCAAAAGCTTCCAAGAAAAATATGAGTTGGTTACAGGCCATAGAGGACCTTAAGAAGGATTTTGAAAACCAAATAAGAGAAGTGGATGAAAAATTGGGAAGATAAATGAGAATGATGCAAGAAAATTATGAAATGAGAGTCAACAACCTGACTGAAGAAAATAGCACTTTAAAAAATAGAATAACTCAAATGGCAAAAGAGGCTCAAAAAGGCAATAAAGAGAAGAATGCCTTAAAAAGCCAATATGCCAGATGGAAAAAGAATCTCAAAGGCTCATTGAAGAGAATCATTCCTTCAAAATTAGACTAGAGCAAATGGAAGCTAGTGACTTTATGAGAAATCAAGATCCAAAAAAATGAAAAAATAGAAGGCAATGTGAGATATCTCATTGGGAAATCCACTGACCTAAAAAATAGGTCCAGGAGTGATGATTTAAAAATTATTGAACTAACTGAAAGCCATGATCAAAAAAAGAACCAAGAAATCATCCTCCAAGAAATTCTCAAGGAAAATTTCCCTGATGCTTTAGAACCAGAGGGCAAAATAGAGGTTGAAAGAATCCACTGATCACCTCCTGAAAAAAAATCCCAAAAAGGAAACTCCTAGGAATATTATAGTCAGGTTCCAGAGTTCCCAGATCAAGGAGAAAATATTACAAGCAGCCAGGAAGAAACAATTTGAATATTGTAGAAACACAATCAGGGTAACATAGGATCTGGAAGCTTCTACACTGAGGGATCAAATATCTTGGAATATGATATTCCGGAGGTCAAAGGAGCTAGGATTAAAACCAAGAATCATCTACCAAGCAAAACTGAGTACTATATTTCAGGGGAAAATATGGTCATTCAATGGAATAGAGGACTTTCAGGCATTCTTGATGAAAAAACCAGAGTTGAATAGGAAATCTGACATTCAGATACAAGAAGCAAGAGAAGCATGAGAAGGGAAACAGGGAAAAGAAATCATAAGGAACTTATCAAAGTTGAACTATTAACATTCCTACATGGAAAAACAATAATTGTAACTGATGAAACTTTTCTCAGCATGAGAATAGTTGAAGGGAATAGAAATGTGTATATATACATATACATATATATATATATACACACATACATATATATGTCTCTATAGGAGGGTATATGGGTGTATGAATACATATGTGAATGTGTGTATAGATGTATACAGGTATACATAGATAGAGGGCACAGGACCAATTTAATAGAAAGGGATGATACTTAAAAGGTATAAGTCTCCTGAATGATGATGGTTAAATCCATGGAAGCTGACAAAGATACTAAAGGAGAAAGGATAGAGAGTATAGTGAGCCCAAGACACCCTGCGTGTACCCCCAGTAAGGGAGCCTAATATGGAGAGTTTCCTGCCTTGGGGCAAGTCATTTCCCACTTTTTGCCTCAATTTCTCTATCTGTACAATAGGGACAATATTGTTTATCTCATGGAATTGTGGTGAGTATCAAATGAGAATCCAATGTCAAGTATGTAATAATCAACAAAACACGATATAAATTATATTGTTTTAACTACTATTGTTACTAATTATTGCTGCTACTTATTATTATAGCTATTATTACTACCATTATTTTGGAAAAACATTAATTTAATATGGTTAATATTTTTAAATTTTAATTTTTTTAAATTTAGTTTTGTTTTCTGGAAAATTTACACAATGCAGGCTGGCTTATTCCCCAGGGATAGGGATCATAGAATTTCAAGATTAAAGGTCATCTTGGAGGAGATGCACTCTAATGTGTACCTGAATATGAATCCCTTCTGGAACATCTCCAGAGTCATCTCATCTACTTTTTATGGCCCACCATTTCATTTGTCCCATACTGAAGCTACCTACCCCCTTTTCCTCTGTTTTCTGGAATATCTGTACCATAGGTGACGACCTTTCTTTCATCTTAAATGCCCTCCCACTCCTTCCAGCTTCTGGTAGCTTGTTGGTAGATCTCAGACACTCTTTTTTCCCCCTCAGTTAGTTCAGTGCCTGGCTTATACTTTCTCTCTCTCTCTATTCTACCCTCATACTAGGGCCTTTCAACATACATACTGATTGATACTTTCTTAAAAACCTTAACCTCATAGTTCCTCAACTCCCTCATTTCCCATGACTTACTCCTCCTATGGGACAACCCGTTTGTAATGTCTAATAGGAAGCTGCGGACTTAGTTTAGTTACACAAAGAAGGTCATACCTTTATTCTTGCCCTCACACACAAATGCATCTCTTCCATGAAGTTCATGAATTCCAAAATCCCCTTATCTGATCATAATCTATTGTTATTCCATTTTTTCCCTATGCCTTGTAAGCCCAAATCCTGTTCTTTGTTTTCACTGTGATCTCTAATCATTCCATCCTCAGTGCTTTCCTTGGCCAGTTCCCCTGCACTGACTTCAGTCTCCTCCCATACCTATCTTGTCACTTTGGTAAACCAGTTCAAATCTTTAATGTTCTTTTCTCTTGAGTCCCTTGCCTCCTTATCATATCACCAACCTTAACTTGCCAAACTTCAGTCATGGATCACCCCTACCAAGGGCAGTTAGGTAGCCCAGTACATACAGCACTGGGTCTGGAGTTGGGAAGATGTGAGTTCAAATTTGACCTTAGCCACTAACTAGTTGTGTGACTACAGGCAAGTTACTTAATCTTTGTTTGTCTCAGTTTTCTCATCTATAAAATGGAGAAAATAATGGCACCTACTTCCCAGCATAGTTAAGAGGATCAAATATCTGTGAAGTACTTAGAACAGTGCTTGGCATATAGTAAGGGCTATATAAATGTTCTTTATAGCAATCTTTGCTTCTAATTTATGGGCCAAGATGGAGACAATCTTGTCCTTTGTCTTTGAGGAAGTCCAATGATATCACAGTTTTGGAGTCAGGGTACAGTGTGTTTGACTGCGGCTGATCAGACCAATAGAACATTTAGGGTGGATGTGGTTTTGGATTTGTACAGTTCATGTTGCCTTTGTACTTCTGTCATTCTGCTTTGTTCATACAGCACAGCGTCTTCTTTGATGGGGATACGCCACGCTGGATGGATCTGTCTCAGCATTTTAATGTCTCTCAATCAATACTAAAGTTTTTCAGAGAGACATTGAGAGTGTGCTTAAACTGCTTCTTCTGACCACCATGTGAGAATTTATCTTGTGTGAGTTTTTTATAAAATAGTCTTTTAGGTAGGCGTACATTTGGCATTTGAACTACATGGCCAGCTCATCAGAGCTCCACTTTCTGCAAGAGTTTGAATGCTTGGCAGTTCAGCTTGAGAAGGGACCTCAGTGTCTAGTACCTTATCTTGTCAGGTAATTTTCAGGATCTTCCTGAGACAATTCAAGCAGAAGCAGTTCAGTCTGCTGGTATGACACTGATAGACTGTTCAGTTTTCACAGGCATATAACAGTGTAGTCAGCATGATGGTTCCGTCGACCTTCAGTCGGTATGCAGCCTAATATCTCTTCTCTCCCACACTTTCTTTCACAACCTCTGACAGGCTTGGCTAGTTATGGGAATGCATGAATCAACCTCATCACATTTATGGATAACCCTGGGTAGTGTACTGGGAAGGTAAGTAAACTTAAAGCATTCCAAATTTCTCCATTTGTTCTAACTGATGGTTCCACATGTGCATGGGGTAGTACTGGCTCATGGAGGATCTCTGTTTTCTTGGTGTTGATTGTCAGGCCAAAATTAGCAGAGGTGGCAGAGAACGGACCCATACTCTGTTGCATCTCAGCCTCAGAAGCTACCTTTTGAGTATATAATCATCTTCAAACAAAAAGACACTCATCAATTCCCCCTCTTGGCCTGTAGCTTTTTTGAATTAAATAGCTTACTATCAGTGCAGAAGCTGACCCTGATGCCATATTTGTTCTTGGCAAAGGTGTCCAACAATGTGGAAAACATTATGGTGAAGGGCACGGGAGCAAACACCCAACCTTGCTTCACTGTACTGGTGACTGGGAAAGTGTGAGAACATTGTCCTTCATCCAGAGCCTATGTGAGCATGCCATCGTGAAACTGGGGTAGAATGCTGACAAACTTTTCAAGGAGACCTAATTTCACCATGATCTTTCACAGGCCCTCACAATGACAGTATCAAAGGCCTCGGTCAGGTCAACGAATCTTGTAAACAGATCTCTATTCTATTCCTAGCATTTCTCTGGAGCTATCAGGCAGCAAACACCATGTGGACCCTTTAGAGCCAAATTGCCTCTCAGGGAGGTGACCATCTTCCAGATGATTGATCAGCTGATTAAGGAGGACTTTGGCAAGGATCTTGCCACAGATAAATAGAAGAAAGACACCCCTGTGGTTGTCACCAGCAGCCTGTTTCCTTTTCCTCTATAGAGATCGGCAGTGGAGGCTTCCTTAAGCTCTTGGGGGATGACTTACTCTTGCCATATAACACAGAAGATTTGAGTCGGTTTCTGTATAAGTAGTGGAGCCCCTGCCTTGCAGATCTCTCGTGGGATGGGATTAATGCCAGTCACTTTACCACTCTAGAAGAGCTTGACAGCATCCATTACCTCTTCTTCAGTTAAAGGTTTGATTAGAGAGAAAGTGATTACAACCAGTGGCTTCAGCATTGGTTGTTGATCGTCAGTTGAGAACAATATGAAAGGGAACCTCTCCGGCATCATGTCCTTGTCACTGATCAGTGTGGCTCCATCAGCACTGAGTAATTGAAATATACTAGAGGTTTTGGCCCCCAAATAGTCTTCGGGTCATCACAGAAGTGCTTGGGATTATTGCTGTCAGCAGAGAATTGAATCTCATTGGGTTCTTGCTGAGCCCAGAATCCTGCAGCTCTCTATGCATCACTTGCCCTTTGCTTTTGATGGAGTTAGAAGCTGCCTTCTTGGAGATGAACAAACTACTCTGCTGACAATGTGAAGTTCTCACTTTTTTGTATAGCAGTTTCTGAATTTCCCCATCATATTTGTCAGACCAATCCTGATGTTTACGAGTGTTCTGGCCCAGATAGCAAATGTGGTGCGGGACGCCAGCTTTCTGAAAACTGCCTGATCCTCTTCTGCTCCTGGCATTCAGATTTCCCTCCAGGTCAGCAGTAAAGTCTTCCTGCACGGAGAAGCACTCTGATCTGTAGGTTCTGAGTCTCCTGACAGTCCTCTTGCCTTTGAGCTATCATTTTTGCTGAATTAAAATGTTTAGTTGGAGAGGATGAGCCAGTGATTAGTCCAATACTCTGCAACACACATCATCATTGTCAGTCTCACATTCTGCTTGTCTCTTCCCTTGACAATGACATAGTCTATGAAATGCCAATGTTTGCTACTAGGGTACAACTATGATGTCTTATTGCATTTAGGTAAATGGAGAACAGTGTTGGTGATGAGAAGATCCTGAGATGCACAAGTCTTCAGCAGAAAGTGGCCACTGGTATTGCTGTTTCTTTCTTCATTCCTCTGAAGGACTTCCTGCCATGTCTGATAGCCTGTGCCTACTTTGGCTTTAAAGTCATCCAGATTTATAAGCTTGCCCTCTTCTGGTACATTGATGATGAGAGTCTTCCAAATTGTCATAGAAATGTTCTTTGACTTCTTCAGGACTCATCATGGTGGGGGCATAGATAATAGTGGCATGGTACTTTCCTTTAAGTGACAATCACATTGTCATGAGCCTATCATTCACTCCTTTTGGGAGTCATACAAGCCTGTTGACTAGATTAGTTTTAATTGCGAAACCTACGTCTGCTCCACAATGCTCTTCACCGCAGCCATTCCAGAAAAATATGTATCCAGCTCCAACTTTAGTAAGCTGGCCTTTGTTTGCCAACCTTGTTTCACACAGGGTTGCTAATTGAATGTGGTACCTACTGAGTTCTCTCATACCAAGAGCTGTTTGTCCTTTATGTCTACTGGATTTCACGTTGTTCATAAATATACACACAATCCATGTACCAATGGTGAATGGAATCATCTTTGCAAAACTTTTATTTTTGTTTTTCTGTGTTTTGATCAGTATGATGGGATCCTTGCTTACTGTGAGAAGCTGGTCATTTTTTAGGGTTCCTTTTCTAGTCTCTTCCTCCTGCTAGAAGAAGCAGTGTGGTCCTTTAAAGGAACTCACTGGGTGTCTATTCAGACACCCAGGGAGCTGCCAAAAGCCACTGCTTTTTGATCTAGTGAAAAGATGACCCAATACCTGTGTTCAGGGTTGTGGCTACAATTCCCAGTGTATCAATACCTGATACTTCATCACTTACCCATTGGCACAGGATTTAAAGGTGGATGAAGTAGTGGATGATGGGTTATGTCTTGACTCATGTGTGAATTTGTTTTAAGTGAGTCAGAGTCATGCAGTCTTCAGCTTCACTCTTTTTTTTTCCAGAGGCATCAGTGTCCAGTACAAGACAGAAGTCAAGATGACTGGCCCAGAATGCAGGGGATGAGCTTAGCATCTTCTGTGTCTGATGAAGCTCTGGACACTCCACAGCACCTGCTTCGGTCACCTTTATGGCCATTGCAACAAAATTGTTTTTGTCTAAGAGACATTCTGCTAATAGAAGTCTTCACATGCTTGGATAGGCATCCTCCTAACTTATTGACAGATTTGAGGCCTGTAAGCTGCCCTCAACCTGGTTTGACCTATCTGCCAGGATGGTTTTCCTGGGATTTGGCAGCTGTACGTGCTACAGCTTTTTAGAGTCACAGGTGAGATTTAGGTGATGGGTAAATACCAAAGGTGGGTGAGCTGCCCTGATAGACTTGGAAAATGCTCTCACCAGAGGTACTAATCCTCCCTGAACACCTCATACACCCCTAGAAATAATCGTAAAAACATGTTGACAGGAAACACTATAGATTTGTTACATAATCTCAACAGGGCCTGGCAAGTCTATCTTTTTCATTTTTAACCTCCCTAATTGACTCAACATCCCACTCACCCTAGTAGCTTTTCCAGGCCTTTTCATCTTTCTCCAAAATTCTCATAGCTCCATCTCTCCCTCCCCTTTCAACTGAGATCATTGTTTCATATTTCACTGAAAAAATTGAGGCCACTCAACAAGACCTCCAAATTTTCCTCTCCTCACTATCTCAGAGAAGAGGTGGCCCTTTCCTTGTCAAGGCAAAGTCTTCTAAATGCACGATTCCATTCTCAAATGTTTTCTCTAGTAGATGTCCCCACGGCCATCCCCACTGTCTCCCTTACCTTTAGTCTCTTCCCTTATACTGAATGTTTCTCTATTGCCTACAAACACACCTATGTATTACTTATTATTTAAAAACCCTTACATGATCCATCCATTCCTGCTAGCTAGTGTCCCATCTCCTCTTCTCATATTTGTAGGCATTCTCCTTGAGAAGGTTGTCTGCAGTCAATGCCTTCACTTCCTTTCCTCTCATTCTTTTAATTCTCTAATCTGGTTTTCAACCCTATCATTCTAACAAAATAGTTCTTTGCAATGATGCCTATGATCTATTGACAAATCTAATGGCCTTTTCTAAATCCCCATCCTTTGTGGTCTCTCTGCAACCTTTACTATTTCTTTTTGATACTCTCTTTTTAGGTTTTTATGATGCTGTTTTCTCCTTGTTCTCATCTGACCTGCCTGACAGCTCCTCATTGGCTTGATCTTCATTTAAGTCACACCTGCTAACAGTGGGTGTACCATGTGGCTCCCTTCTCTTTTCCTGCTACATGAGTTTTACTTGAGAATCTCATCAGTTACCATGGATTCAACTATCATCTCTATTAAGATGATTTTTAGATCTATTTATACAGCCCTAACCTCTCTCCTAACCTTCTCACTCACATTTCCAACTGATTATTGAGAAGTTCAAATCCTACAGACATCTTAAACTCAACATATTAAAAAATGAATGCACCTTTTGTCCCTTTATCTGCTTCCCTTCCAAATATTTCTATTACTCTAGGGACACCAATATCCTTCCATTCACCCAGATTTGCAACATTGGTAACATCCCTGATTGCTCAGTACCTCTCAACTCTTTTTCTTTTTAAGCAATTGGGGTTAAGTAACTTGCTCAACAGTTATTTCTGGGTGTTGTGCTGAGTATCTGACCCCGGGATTTATCTCCAGGTCATCCCGACGCTGGAGCCGGTGCTGTTACTCACTGAGCCACCTGGCCGCCCCTAAGCAATTGGGGTTAAGTAACTTGCTCAAGGTTACACGGACAGGTGTTTCTGGGTGGGTAATAAGTGTCTGAGCCTGGATTCGATCCACATGTCACCCTGACACTGGAGCCAGTGCTCTTACTCGCTGAGCCACCTGGCCGTCCCTCAACTCTTTTTTTATACAATGTGTTGCAAAGTCTTACTAATTTTGTCTTCATAACATCTTTCATATATTCCCTCTTCTTTCCTCTGAAACTATCCTCAGTCAGGGGCAGGCCCTTATCATCTGGGCCTGGACAATTGCCTGTTGGTTATTCTCCTTCCCAGAAGTTTCTCCCTCATCCAGTCCATTCTCCATGTGGCTGTTAAAGTGGTGTTCCCAAAGCACAGGTCTGACCATTTCCCTCCTCTATTGAATAAACAGCAGTGATTCATTATCACATCCAGAATCAAATATAAAATCCACTGTTTGGTATTTAAGCCCTTTATAACATGAACCACTCCTAACTTTCCAGTAGTTTTGCATCTTACTTAGCTTATGTGCCCTGGTGATTTCGGCCTTCTTGCTGTTCCTTGCACAAGACACGTCATCTCCTGATTTTAGGCATTTTCCTCTGGAAGTCCCTCGTGCTTGGAATAATCTCTATCCTAAACTCTGCCTCTTGGCTCCCCTGGTTTCCTTCAAGTTCCAGGTAAAACCCCACCCTTACAAGAAGCCTTTCCTGATTCTCCTTAATGCTAGTGCCTTCCCTGTGTAGGTTATCACCAGTTTATCCTGTCTACACTTTTCTGGACACAGATTTTGCATGCTGTCTATCCTGCTACACTATGAGTTCCTTGAGAGCTTTTGCCTTTTTTGTGTCCCCTGGAATACAGTAAGTGTTTAATAAATGCTTGCTGACTGCCTCTTAAATTGGGATTTTTTTATTACACACAGCCTAAATATACTTCTGTGAAACTTCCTGCTGTTGGTTCTGCCATCTGGAATGGATGGGACTTCATGTTAGTATTCTTTACAAATATATTTAAGCAGGATATAAGAGAGGTCCTTTTCCCATGCTGATACATTTAGATTTAGTGTTCTGTGCCAGTGAATGATTTTCCACAAGGCTGACCCTGCATGAATAACCCAATAATTTAAAGGAGAAAAGAAAGGTTCTGTTGTCAGCAACTTCAAGGCTAAGCTGAGAATAAATGAGAAGTGTCTATTCAGACCATTAGAAGCTGAGAGCTATTTGAAAGAGGCCATTTGGACCTGGCCTGACTGCCTAAGGAGACCATCTGTTCAAAGGGTGATAATTCCCCAGAGTCAATCCTAAACAATGTAGAACTATGGACATATGACAAAAGAACCGACTGTCCCAATCAGAAGTCATCTTACTGTGGAATTTTAGGTGACTCAGTCTTGTAGAATGGAGGATGTAGGCATTAGATGTGATACAAACGGGAGGCAGGTAATCCAGGGTACTAGAGCCAGAGAAGAAATGTTAATGGAATGGAACATGGCAGCAAAGAGAAAGGAATAGGAATTTGGGGGGCGGAAGAAAGTGAGATGGGGGGGGATAGAGGGACAGAGGGAGAAATTACAGGAGCAAGGGGAAAAGAGGGGAGAAATAAGGTTAGGGACAAAAGGAGAAATAAAGAGTGAGGAAAAGCAAAAGCCGGAAAGAAACAGAGGAGGAAGGAGGAAGGAAAAGAGAAAGAGAAGACAGGGGTAAGGCGGCTATTTCCCTTTGGAAACACAAATGAAGAACTGCATTATATTTCCATGCAAATATGTAGGATTTCATAAATGTACCTGAAGGCTTGTCTGGGACTTCTGCATATTTCCCCAGCTTAGAACCCAGACTTGATCATGCGACTTGTCATAGAGCAGCTTAGCTGGTAGGGAATCCACACCTATGGCCTTGAAAAAATGAGGCAACATTCAAGAAATCAACTTCAGGAACCAGGTGAAGTCTCCCTAGTGACAGGCATAATAGTATAGGAGAAAGGGCAGTGAAGCAGGGGTCAGAAGGATGGTGTTCTGTTCTCACATGTGCCATTGATTGACTGTGAGATGGTGGACAAATTATATCCCCTCTCTGAGCCTCAGTTTTCCTGTCTGTAAAATGGGGGCAATATTACTACGCCATGAGATTGTTGTATGGGAAGCACTTTATAAATCTTAAATTATAATATAAAGATAGGCTAACCACTCTTCATTTGGACATCAGAATATTTTACTATAAATGAGAGAGAGTTTGTGTTGTGCTTTTCAGCTCTAATTTTTAATAATTTTTGAGTTTCCCTCAATTGACAAAAGTTCATTAATTTAGATTGTAGAATTTTCAGTGGCTCAGCTTGTTTTGAGTCAGTATTTCCTTGGGGAGACCAGTACCAGTTCAGTACAGGCTGCATGGAGCAGGTCCTGCACCAATACTCAGCTATAAGAACACTTTGGTGTGAGGGAACTTACTCTCCTTGAGACATCCCTCTACTTGCTTGAAAGGGAATCAAGAGGATTTAGAGCTAAAGGAATCTTAGAGAAATCTAACCTTCTCATTTTATAGACGAGAAGCATAGGGACCATGGAAGTTTGTAGAGTCACAGCATCATGAATTCAGAGCTGGTAGGGACCATTTAACGACTTTCATTTACAGATAAGGAAAATGAAACTTGGGGAAGAGGAGTGACTTGGCAGATTCCCATAGGTTGTAAGTAGCAGAGCTGGGATGAAGCAAACTGTCCAAGGTTAAGGATTTGAACCCAGGTCATCTGACTGCAAAACTACTTTCCATTATACCATATAGATGCTCCTATAATCTCTGTGCTGGCAAGGACTTTAGTCCAACTTGCCTCTTTGTGAAGGAATAATCCCTATTTTGGTGCCCCTGCGAGGGGGTCATTCATCCTCTGACCAAACTCTTCTACTAATAAAATCAGAGTGATGCCATTAACGAACAGCTCTAGTTGTAGGCAAATTCTTCCCTCCTTATGCTGATCCAGAGTTGCTAGGGAGGGAATGGGCGAGCTGAAAAGGACCTGAGCCACAGAGAATATTTATATCAAAATTTTTCGTTTCAGGATTTGATTTCTCCCAGATCTAATTATTGAAAAGGTGGGAAAAACTCTTTAATCCCTGCCAGCGAAAATTGGAGGACAGGACTTGGGATACAGGGGATCTAAGATTTCCTTCTTTGTGCATTATCCTAAAAGGCAGAACATCTTGGTTCAAATTATGGATAAATAATTTACAATAAACAGGCTCAGAGTAATAGCTATCCCAGGTGGCCATTCACTTTGGCTTGCCCAGTTAAAATTATGGCTTTTCAAATTGAAATGTTACATTCTCACACCTGATTTAGTGAGAGGAGACGGAGGCCTTACTACATCTAGCAACATCTGGATTTGAACCAACCTTGGAACTACACAAGTCTCAACATAGGAGACTATGCTGATCAGTGGCCTCAGTCACTGAACACAGTCACAGCACAAAATATCCATCCTGAGCCCAAGCTCAGTTCAATGATCTGATATATATATAAGTCTGGTATAGCTAGCTATTTCAGAGGATTTCTCAGTTTGTAAAATTTATACTGTCCAGATTAGATTAATCACTCTGGGCACCTACCAGAATGTGGAAACAATTTAGCTAAGCATGTTAGAACACTGAACATGTGATATTTTACCTCTAATATTATGTATATATTGACAGGCTAGGATTGTTTAGCAAAAATTATATTATCAGGGATCAATACATGTGATATTTTATACTTATGAGCTGGATGAGAAATCCTTATAGACTGTATTTTTCTTGATTTGGTCTGATGACCATCACATAAAACACTTTTCAAGGCCCAGGTCCAAACCCTGCTTCCTCTGCCCTTCCCTGACACGTCTGTCATATGGGTCTACTTATATATCACCGTGTTGGGGTTCATGATGAAGTAGTGCCTCTTCCCTAAAGAGCTGGTGATTACAGAGCAGTCAGAGAAGGTGTTAACTCTTAAATACTCACAACTTCTCAGAACATAGCCTTTGCCTCCAGCCACTGAATTTAACATATTTGTTCAGGTAGGGAAGCTGTATTGGATGGGGACTGAGGTTGACTTGTGATAGAGAATTCTCTTCCAAAGCGAACAATACTAGAAGAAGGAAGGGAAGAGCTAGAGAACACACATTTATATAGTGCCTACTATGTGCCAAATACTTTTCTAAGTCCTTTGAAAGGTCTATTCTACTTGAAGGTTCTCAGGAACAGCTGTGATGTTTAACGTACCTGCCGTACTTTCTGGGTTTGTACATCTATTACGAGAATCCTGCTCAGTGCTGGCTGGGCCACATAGATATATTGGTTCCTGACATTCACTGCAGATGCCCACTGACAGGACTGAGTGTTCTCTCCTTCCATCTGAGGGCAGATTTCTTCCTGGAAATGAGAAAGATAGTCGGTTTCATTTAACTAATGCCCACTTAGGCCCATCATGTGCCAGTTTAGGGAAGTTTTGATAAAAATCATTTGGGAGGGTACTATGTTGGCAGAACTAATGGCTTACTTTGGACACATTGAATATAACAAACTATCTCAGTGTGGTGAGTTATGGGCCTACAGGATGCCATCAGGATTTATTTTCTGATCATCATGGTCTGAGCAGTTTCTCCAAGGCACAGATACTTTTATAGCAAAGAAAATCCATTTATGTAAAAAAGATGCCATTTTGATGCTTTAAAATATGCAGAGATGGTAACTTTAGGAGAATATTAGGCCAGAAAAACCTGGGCCTTGGGATGTCTGGCTCTGCAGAAAGTCCTGCTGCATGGGAACAGACTGCATAGCTTATCTGCAAGAGCATGGGTTTGGGTGTCTCACTGCCAGATTTATAAAAACATGTGACTTTCTGGGGCAGGCTGTCTGTTGGAAACTCGTTGTTACTAATTCCCTCTTTAGGTCATGTGTCAGGTTACTTCCTGTAAAGCAAAGAGCTGCAGCATATGGAAAATTAAGGGCCCTTGAATTAGGTTTAAGATAAGCCCTCTGTATATACAGAATGTTTGTGGCACATTTCCCATGCATTCGTCTGTTTAATTCCACGAACATTAACTACCTCCTGTGGGCTACATAGGCATTAAGGGGATGCAAAGACATGCTTCTGTCCTTTGAAAGCTTATAGCTTATTAGGGGAATTATAGTCATATACACATGATATACATCATATTAACTATAATACCAGACAATCTATTTCCATCATCATGTTAGCCTTTGGTGACATAAAAAAAAATAAGGACGCTGAGACATTGCAGAGAGTATCCCCACACTCTCCAGAAATGGGCATGAGGAAGAGGAGTAATGGAACAGATGAGTTCAATACGGCAGGCCTGTGGGAAGGCACGCTTACTCAAATATATGGCAGACCTTCACACATCTCTCCTCTATGTCCTGTTCTCTCCTCTCATATAGTAACCATCATTCAAACCTCATCACCTCTCACCTGGAATTCTGCAATTAAGACCTTTTACATGGTTTCCACACCTGACTTTTCTCCCTTCTCCACTCTATCATCTACACAGCTGTCAGGGTGACCTGCCTCAATGAGCATATCAACCCAAACGCTTCTTGGTTTCCTGTTATCTCCCAGATCACATATAATGGCCTCTATTTGGCATTTAAAATGTTCACAAGCTGGCCTTTTCCTACCTTTCAATCTCCTTAAAATTTACTCTTTTCCATGTACTCTATGATCCAGTAACAATGGCTTACTTGCAGTTTCTCCCATAGAAATACTTCATTTTTTGCCTCCTTGCCTTTGTTCTGGCTGCCCCTAAGTCCGGAATGCTTTCCCTCCTCACTTCCATTGACCTCGTAGTTTTCCTGGCTTCCTTCTAGACTCATATCACATCTCACTTTTGCAAAGAAGTTTTTTCTTTATGACCCTCTTCCCTCTTCAGTAGCTAAGGTTTTCCCTTCCAGAATTATGCTGTAGTTACTCTGTATATGAATTGTATCTACCTCATCACCCTTCATGACACAGTCAAATAATTTGGGTGAACATACCTCTGTTTTATGACTTAAACTATATTAATAATCAGATTATTAAACAGAGTTATATCTGTTGCTGCTTCTATGAAAGAATCTTACATAAGGCTAACATCAGGCGCACATTTATTACATAACTGCTGTGTACCCGGCACTAAGCTGGATGATGGGGTTAGGATGGTAAATGTAACAAAAACAAGAAAAAGTTCTCAAGGAGCACAGGGACCTGCTCTGAAGGAAGCCCTTTTCTTTTATCACAGCAAGCAAAAAACAATGGGGTTGGCCCGTTCTTTCCATCCCTTGTGAGATTTTAATGGCTGTCTCTAGAATATTATCTGTGAAGGCTTGACTGTTACCTTTTACATTTTTCCATCAACTTGTATATGCATTATCTGCATAGTGAGAAAGGCAGAAGTAGAAATGAAGAAGTAGGTAAACGGGTTATTCTTTTATAGTTATTCTTTTGTGATAGCAACATCTGTTCTTTTTTTCTAATCTCTCCTTCTCTTTCCCTCATTCATATAATTTAAGAATTGATGCCCCCAGGATTTTGTTATTTCCAGCATGAGCCACCAATACGTATACTTGATCAGGTCCAGCTTCACTCACTACTTTTGTTTTATTTAGTATTATGTCTACTTTTTAATGCAAAACACTGGCCAACTGTGTTGGACTCCAGATGCGGCAGCTTCGGTCTCACTGGAGAAGAGCAGAAATGATTAATAATCTTGAGAGATCATCTCTTTGTTCATCTATTGGCTATTTTCTTTCTAGCTTCATCTTTAAGTGCTCTTCGGGGGAGGGGAGTCTGGTCCACTGGCCCCATGCCAGACTCTGTATACATGTTTTCCTCTCCACTGCTTCTCACTCTTTTATTAGACTAAACTGCTCATAATCCACATCCTTCTCTATATATTTTTATGTTTTAGTTTATTCCTACCCTGTGCTGTTCTTTGCTGTGATATCTCTCTGCCTGGCAAGGAGATTGGGGGTTTGCAGGCTTTTTGTTGGAGGGATTGGTTTTTTGAGGGTATGCTACTATAGGACATGGTGATAGTGTCCATTGCTACCTATTCCTCTACTTATTCCCATTTTTCTGCATCAATAGGTGTTTAAATAGTTCATCCTGTACCTTTATGGATTGGTGCCATATCTCATTTTTTATTCTTCTAATGAGGTACTGATTTTGGTCTTTGCTCTAATAAATCAGGGGAGGGGAAAAGTCTAATTGACTTCCACACCAATAAGCAGACATTTCTGTCAATTTTATTTTTTGTGTTGTATTTGATGGTCATAGGCCCAATAGATAGAAGATTGGCCTTGAAGTCAGGAAAACCTAGCTTGAAATCTATCAAACATAAGCTGTGTGACCATGAGCAAGTCAATTAATCTCCCAGTGACCCAGGAAACAATCTAAAACCATAAGGAATTGCCAGTCTACATCAGTGCAAAGTATGTTTACAGTAGTATAGAGTTCTCTGAAGAAAAAAACAACAAAGGTCTGGATAAAAGAGAAATATTATTTACTATTCACCATATCTAATGCACCTAGCCTTTCTTGTTAATGAAAATATTCATGATATATAAACATGAGTCTTGATCATCTACAAACCTTTGGCTTCTTTATTTCATAATCCTGAGTCAAATTTTTCTTTTTTGAATTTTTTTTGTTTATTTTGTTAAATATTTCACAATTACAGGTAAACTTTTTAAGCAATCATTTTTAAAGATTTTGAGCTTTAATTCTCTTCTTCCCTCCCCTCCCCATCCTTGAGAAGGCAAGCAATTTGATTTTGACTATACATGGGAGGTTATATAAAATACTTCCATATTAGTCATTTTGCAAAAAAGACAAAAACAAAATGAGCCAATAAAAATAAAGTTAAAAATGTTCTTCAGTCTGCATTCAGAGTTCATCAGTTCTCTCTCTGGAAATGGACAGCATTTTTCATCACGGGTCTGGAATTGTCTTGGATCATTGTCGTGATCAGAGGAGCTAAATCTTCCATAGCGGATCATCATTACGACATTGCTGTTACTTTGTACAATGTTCTTGTCGGTCTGCTCACTTTACTTTGCCTCAGTTCATGTAAGTTTACCCAGGTTTTTTTTTAAAGCCCCCCCCCCCCCGCTCATTATACTACAAGTTGGTCAGTCATTCCCCAATTAATGGCTATCCACTTGATTTCTAATTCTTTGCCACCGCAAAAACGGCTGCTATAAATATTTCTGTACAAATACGCTCCTTTTCTTTTATTTCTTCGGGATATAGACCTAGTAGTGGTATTGCTAGGTCAAAAGGTATGCACAGTTTCATAGTCTTTCAGGTATACTTCTAAATTGTCCTCCAGAATGATTGCACCAGGTCACTACTCCACCAACAAATGCATTAGTGCCCCAATTTTTCTACATCCTTCCCAGCATTTGACATTTGTCTTTTCCATCATGTTAGCCAATCTGATGGGTATGTGCTGGTGTCTTGACATTGTTATAATGTGCATTTCAGTAATCAGCAGTGATCTGGGGTATTTTTTCACATGATTATTGATAGCTTTGATATTTTTTCTTCTAAAAACTGTCTATTACCATCCTTTGACCATTTATCACCTGGAGAATTGCTCTTATTTTTACAAATTTGGCTTACATATTTGAGAAATGAGACCTTTATAAGAGAAATTTGCTGCAATTACCCCCTCCCCCATTTCCTGTTTTCCTTCCAAATTTGGCTGCATTGGTTTTGTTTGTACAAAACATTTTTAATTTTTAATTTCATGAAATTAAAATTATTTATTTTATTTCCTTTAATGTGTATTTTTTGTTTGATCATAAAATCTTCCCTTATTCATAGATCTGACAGGTACATTTTTCCATGTCTGAGTCATATTTTTTATTAATAATTTTTGCCATTCTCCATTATGATAACTTTTCCATTGAAATCATGGAGTATTAAGGAACATCTTTTTTTTTTTTTTTAAAGCAATCGGGGTTAAGTAACTTGCTCAAGGTTACAGGACCAGTTATTTCTGGGTGTGGTGCTGAGTATCTGACCCTGGGATTTATCTCCAGGTCATCTCGACACTGGAGCCAGTACTCTTACTTGCTGAGCCACCTGGCCA
The DNA here is from genome assembly GCF_028583685.1 of Petaurus breviceps papuanus. Lineage (NCBI taxonomy): Eukaryota > Metazoa > Chordata > Mammalia > Diprotodontia > Petauridae > Petaurus > Petaurus breviceps. The sequence continues at coordinate 3,902,857 of NW_027185809.1, forward strand.
CCCCTAAGCAATTGGGGTTAAGTAACTTGCTCAAGGTTACACAGCCAGGTGTTTCTGGGTGGGTGCTAAATGTCTGAGCCTGGGATTAGATCTCCAGGTCATCCCGACACTGGAGCTGGTGCTCTTACTCGCTGTGCTACCTGGCCACCCCTAAGGAACATCTTTATCTAATTTGGAGGATCTTATAAAATTCTTCATTGAATTTCTATACCTAATAATCTGAGAGTTGGAAGGACCACTGAATCCAAATCATAAAGTAATACAAAAATCTTCTCTAACATATACCAGACAAGAAACCATTTGGCCTTTTTTTTTTTTTTGAAGACCTTCAGAGAGGGGAAACCCACTAATTCCCAAGGACAGTCTATTCCATTTTGGGGTAGTTATAATTGTTAGGAAGTTTTCCTATATATCAGTTAGGCTTAAAATTGCCTCTTTGAAATTTCAGTCAATTAAACTTAGTTCTACCCTGTGAGGCCAACCAGAACAAATTTAATGCTTCTTTGACATGACAACTCTTTGAATACTTGAAGGAAATGATTACATTCCCCCAAGCCTTCTAAGCTAAAAACCTACAATTCCTTCAATTAAGCCTTATATGGCATGGTCTCAAAACCCTTCCCATTATTGAGTACTCTCCTTAAAATACTCTCTCTAGCTTATCAATGTCTTTCCAAAAATATTGTGCCAGGAGCTGTACAGAACACCCTTGTCAGAATAAAGCAGAATAGTGGTATTATCTAGACTAGAGGTTCCCAAACTTATTTCGCCCACTGTCCCCTTAAAAAAAATTACTCAGCACTCCCTGGAAATCTACTTTCTTTAACCCTTTAATGACTTAACCTTTTAATGATTTCAACAAAATATAAAGTATTTTTTAAAGAAAATGACGCATCTTAAATTTAATAACATTGTAAATTTGTGTTTTTTTCCTGCATTGAAATTTTGATGATGCAATATTACATCGTGTAACTGTATAGTATTGTATTGTAAAAAAATCATTACATGCACATATTCCGGCCCTGCATGCTGCACTTCCCGACAGTGCATGACACTTGCCTGCCAATACCCGCTTATTAAAATCTGTTGGTGAACTTGACCACTGATTACTTATAACTTGCATTTTGTGTGTTTATTTGGAAAATAATGTAATCAATATGACTTAAATTTTATTGCACAACAGATGAAACATGTATGGATGGCTTTTCAAAATTTTTTTATCTTCTCTTTTTTCCTTATGCTTCCACTGCTCCCTTATTTTTATTCAGTCTCCCAATTGCACCTAAGACTACTACCAGCCCCCACCCCCAGGGGGCAGGACTGCCCTCTTTGGGAACCTATGATGCCACACTTCTCTGGCTTTCCCAGTTTTATATCTTTATATCTATATATATATCTATATATCTATATCTATATATATATATTACACTGTTGACTTGTATTAAGCTTGAATTCCACTTTAAAAGCCTCCAAACTTTCTGAGAAAAACTATTGTCTAGTCAGGCATACATGGAAATGGCCACATTATCTTGTACTTGTGAAATTGATTTTTTGAATTCAAATGCATAACTTTACATTTATTCCCATTCACTTTTATTGTATTACATCTGCCCCAGTGCTCTAATCTGTAAAGGTCAGTTTGGATTTTGTATTCCAGCGTGATTAGTCTTCTAGGAAGATTATAAAATAACTCCGAGCTCTCTGTCATCTAAAAACATGGTGTCTGTGCCTTTCTCTAAGTCACTCACAATGTGAAACAGCAATAGGGTCAAGCACAACCCTTCATGACCAGCCATTCAAACAGCTCACTTGCTTTTTCTTTGAAATTGTCTTAAGAAATTTTGTCAATGCCCAGGTGGAATGTAGGCAAACTCTATATTACCCGTATCCACTCATGTAATAACTTGCTAGGAAATGGGCTTTGGTTGGCATCACCTACTCTTGATGGACCCGGGATGGCTCTTCCAGATATTCTTTAACTAGCCATATAATAATAAGTTCTAGAACGGGGGTGGGTAACCTGTGGCTTCAAGGTCACATGTAGCCCTCTAGGTCCTCAAGTGTGGTCCTAGGATTGATCCAAAAAAATCAGTGAAAGGGCCACACTTGAGGATCCAGAGGACCACATGTGACCTTGAGGCCTCAGGTTCCCAATCCCTGTTCTAGAATGTTCCAGGAACCAAATTCAAGTTCACTAGCCTATAGTTTCCATTATCTTTCTTTTTTTCTTCTTTTTCCTTTTTTTTAAATCAGGACATTTGCCCTTTTCTTAGTTTTATGATACCTCTCTTGTTCCCAATGATCTTTAACACTTATTTGATAATGATTCAGTAATCATACTTGCCAGCTCTTTTGATCTTTTCCTATAGAGTTTATTTGGTCCTGCTGATTTATCTCATGAAGGGTAGCCAGATTCTCTCTTACCATCTCCATAATTATTATGGATTACAATTCCCTAAAGGCTATTTTATCATTGCCTTTAAAATACAAAGTTTATTTCCCTTAGAGGGAAAAAAACAAAATAAAAGTCAAATATCTCCAACTTCTATCCAAACAGGCAGTGGTCTTCTTTTTTTTTTTTCTTTTTGGACGGTGGAAGGCAGGGTAATTTAGGCTTAAGTGACTTGCCCAAAGTCACACGGCTAGTAAGTGTTAAGTGTCTGAGGTCAGATTTGAACTCAGGTCCTCCTGACTCCAGGGCTGGTGCTCTATTCACTGTGCCACCTAGCTGCCCCGAGTCTTCTTTTTTCTTTGATTGTCCTTGTTCCTGCAACAGAGCTAAAAACAAAACACTTTTTTTTGGTCTTTAGCCTTCTTAACTAGACTCAATCCATTCTGAGCTTTAGTACTGCTCATACAGTTCTTCTAAGATCACACCATAGTTTGTATTTGTCCTTTATTACCTGTCCTTGCTTCCAATTTTTGTGCATGCCTTTAAAAATCTAAATTGGTTGATGAGTTCTTGATGAATTCACATCAATCTCTTTAGACAACCCGTTTTTTTCTTCAGAGGAATCATTTCTTTTGGTATCTAGAATTTTATACTTTAGCATTTACTGTATATTCTATACTAATTCCTCTTGCGGAATTTTGACCTGTGCGATGCTACCAACCTAAATCCTTTGAAATCTATTCTTCTAAAATTCAGTGTGCATGTCAGACTATATTTGGCTTGCTTCTCATTTTCTGTCACAAATCTAAGATTGAGTGGTCATTTATCCCCCTTGGTTCTCAGCATTTCTATGTCAGCTTCCACTTCTTCCTTACTGATGACAATCAAATTCAGCATCTTGTCCTTCATTTACCCCCTTCTGAAATATAAGCAATCACCAATAAAGTGATTCTTTATTCTATGCAGGCAGCTATGTGGTGCCATAGAGCACAGAGTGCCAGGATTGGAGTCAGGAAGACTCATCTTCCTGAAGTTCAGATATCTGGCCCCAGACACTATCTGTATGAGCCGGAGCAAATCACCTAATCCTGTTTCCTCAGTTTCCTTATCTGTAAATGAACTGAAAAAGGACATTTCAAACCACTCCTGTACCTCTGCCAAGAAAACCCCAAATGGGGTCACAAAGAGTCAGACATGATTGAAAAAACAAGTGAACGACAACAAATTATTTTTCTGTAGTAGGTGATTGTGCACAGTGGTTCACAGTGGTCTTTCTGCCTATTCTTATCACGTGTATGGCAGTGTGAGATCACTAAGTGTCCCATTAAATGATGGGACACTGCTGCTACCTGGGCTAATAATTTTAAAATAAATAAATACATAATTTTAACCTCTAACAAGAACCTAGAATCATCCTTGCATACAGCAGCAATATACCTACATCATCTGGTTTTGTTTAACGTAGGAATGCCGATACTAATGCTGTTTTTATCATAGTATATCTACTCTTTGATGAGTACCAGCAGGTAAGGTAACATTTATGGAGGGTCAAAAACCTACAGGATTCTTGGTACCTTTTGTTTTCTTTTTCTTACTCTGCCACTGTCACTGCAGAAGTAGAAGGGAACAACTCATAACTGAGGGCCATTTAAAAAAAACTTTTCTTTCATAAGCTTCCATTACCAAAGACTATATCTCCCAGTGTTCTGTCTGCTGGTGAAGAGCCTCTTTGTGCTTAACTAGGCTGGTCCTCAAAAAAATAGAATGTCTGCCATTAGGACAGTTTTCAAAGCCAGCCTCCCTGGCCTTCTTTCCTTCCTTCCTGTGAATATTTATTTAATCTTCTGAGAAAGATGAGAATTTCATTACCAAAATAAAGTGTGAAATGTGAGTACAATGGAATATTATGGTGCTATAAGAAATGACAAACATAATGAATATCTAGAAGCCTGGAAAGAATCACATGTCATGATGCAAAGAGAAGCAAACAGAACAAGGAAAGTATCACAATGACTACAACAATGTTGTATCAAGGACGACAACCACAAAACAACTAAAATTAAATGTGGCAAAATAGTCCAAAACAGAAGACATCTCCCCTCTGCTCTTGTTTGGCTGGGCTTCTCAGGTATGGCCCATTGCATAACTTTTTTTTTTCAATTTGTTGATTGGTTATTCTGAATTATTTTTCTTTTCCTTTAAAAAAATGTTGTAAGGGATGGTTCTCTGGGAGTGGGGAATGTAAGCAATTTAAGAAAAAGCCGTAGTAAGAAAATCCATCAAAATTATATGAGCAAAGTAAAAAAAAAGTCAAAAGCAACTTTAGTAAAAGAAGTTATTTAGTATATAGCGTTTACTACTCCTACTGCTACTGCTACCACCACCAGCACCACCAGCACGACCAAACATTTATTATGTGTCAGGCACTGTACTAGGAGCTTTAAGAATATCATCTTGGGGGCGGTTAGGTGGCACAGTGAATAGAGCACCAGCCCTGGAGTCAGGAGGACCTGAGTTCAAATCTGGCCTCAGAGACTTGACACACTTACTAACTGTGTGACTTTGGGCAAGTCACTTAACCCCAATTGCCCTCCAGAAAGCAAAAAAAAAAGAATATTATGTTGCTTTATTTTCATAAAAAGTCTGGGAGATAGGTTTATTATAATTATCACCCCCATTTTACAGAATAGGGAACTAAGGCAAATGGAAGTTTGTGACTTGCTCACAAAGCTAGTAAGTGTTTAAGATCACATTTGAACTCAGGACTTCCTGATTCCAGGTCAAGGGCTCTATCTATTGCATATTTATTTAAAAAAAACAACTTTTAGTCATAAATAATTTGATTTTTCAAATGATCAAAAGGAATATTCAGTATTTCAATGTATTTAATCAATGTCATCTTTTTTCCACTGGTAGATTGGGTGGGATATTTCTAAAACAATTCATGTTACGTGATTCTTCTTAACATACTCCCATGAATCCATAGAGGACCCACCCAGTACACTAGAGGCCTTCTTTGAGAGCTTTTCACTGGAACCAGTGCAGCATTCTAACTATCTGAAATAACTTATTTGCTAGTCAACCTCCTTAACTGATTATACATTTCCATTTTATGCCATTTCTTGTATACAAGTCATTGCTGGTGTTATGCTGCAGAGAATTTATACTCAACATTCATCTTGTTATCATACACCTGTAATTTGGATTCTTTAGAGATTTGTTTGTGTGTGTTCAGTGGTAGTGGTATCATTGACATCATTACAATTTCCCAAATGAAATATAACTAATTTTTTTCCTTTCTATTAAATTTCTGGCCACACTGATTTTCATCTGCATGTATTGTCACTCATGTATATATTTATACAGACACAAATAGGTTTGTGAGAGAGAAAAAGACAATGCAAAGTATGATACACTGTTGGATAGAGCGCCTGTGGATTCTCTCTCTTATAAACACATTTGATGTGAACAATCTAAAACCCAAAAAGCTATAAAATGCATTTTGTGGCAGCCTAAATAATTACCGAGTGAAACAAACATGTTTGTTATATGCCCATGAGATTTTCAGAAGTTGGTAACAATAGATATTGACATTTTCTTCACCCCTTAAATATCCCTACTGGTTCAGTTTGTAAATCTGTGGCACAGCCAAAAGATTCCTGGCATCAGAGTCATTCCGGGATTCATATCAATGTTTCACATTTATACAAGTCCAGAAGCCTATATAACTCCACTGGCCTCATTTTCCTCATTTGTAAAATGAAAGGTTTTGAGTAGATGGCCTCTAAGCTTGCTTCCATTTTTAGACCTCTGATTATGTAAATTTTGTCTTAATAATGATCTTTCCTAAAAAGAGTTGAGAATCACTCAATTGTGTCCTAATCAGTTTGCCTTTTGGATGTTAATTTATTCCCTTAGATTGATTGGTCATATAACAAATACCTAGGGATTGCTGGACAGCTCACAACAACAATAACAACAAAACAAAACAAAAGCCATTGACACCATGTTACCTTTGAAGTAGTCCCGATATATTTAAGATGTAAAAGGACATTCTGAATGGACATTGAATAGAACAAACAAGATGTCCTGCAGAGTAATAGCAGGCCTTGAGCTAAGACTTATTATGGTCATGACCTATAGAGTGTTCAAGGGTGGAGTCTGGCAGTAGTAATAGGTATAAATCTTTGTAACTCTTTTTCACTCTCATTTATGACATGAAGATCAGAATCAGGGTGTGTGCTTAGAAATGTTTAACAACTGGGTCTTTGAAAATTTATGGCATTCTTTTAAATTTAATCTGCATTATTAGCATTTTCTCCATCACTTTCTTAAGTCTAAAAAATCAACAATACAATAAATCAAGCCCTGATTTGAAGCAATTGCTGATTTCCAAGGTATAAGTTTGCACATTGACAATTGAACACCTGACTCTTTTGAGCAGACTTCAGTACAGCACAGATTAGAGTACTTAAGCTATTTATCTTATTGGAGTGATGTTGAAGACAACATTTTATAAACCTTAAAAATGTGATATTATGGGAGCGGCTAGGTGGAGCTGTGAATAGAGCACCAGACTCAGAGTCAGGAGGACCTGAGTTCAAAAACTGGCCTCAGACACTTGACACACTTACTAACCATGTGACTTTGGGCAAATCACTTAACCCCAACTGCCCTCCAAAAATGCAAAAAAAAAAAAGTGATATCACTATCACTGCTAACTTATGACACAATCAGCCCATAAGTTTTTATTAAGCTTGTACTATGTGTAGGCTCTATGTTAAGCCTTGAAGATACAAAGAAAGAGTGAAAAATCAGTTACTGTCCTCAAGGAGCTGACAATCTAATGAAGGAGACACCATGCAAACAACTTGGTACAAGCTAGCTATAGAAGATGAATACACTAAGCTCAAAGGAGCTTATATTCCCTGAGTATAAGTGAGGACAGGACACACAAGGCTCACACACTTGAAATAGCTCCTGAAAGCTCCAGACACACACTCCCAACTTCCTATTAGATGTCTGCATCTGGATTTTTTCTGATATATTAAATTCAGCATGTTTAAAATGGAAATTATCACCTTTTCCATAAACCTGCCTACCCTCCCTACTTTTTCTGTGTGTGTTAATGACATCGCCATCTTCCCAGTAACTCAAGCTCATAAACTTGTAGTCCGTTATCTTTGATGCTTCCATCTTGTATATTCCCACATCCAATCAAGCTGTCAACTCTAACTTTACCATATGGTTTCCTTGGGCATCCTCCTTGCCACTTTCTGCTATCATTATCTTAGGTCACCTCCTCATGTCTTCCCATTGAAGCTGCTGTAACTGTTTCTTTGAAGATCTTCCTCCTCACATTTCTAGAATTATAAAATCTCAATCTTGGAAGAGTCTTCAGATGCCAACTAATACTGATCAATACGAATATTCTTTACAACATACTTAATGAGGACTCTTTCAGCTTTCTAATGAAGGCTTCCAATGAAAAACTCCCTGTCATCAGAGACAGCCTAGTCTACCTTAGGATAGTGCTAACTATAGGATGTTTTTCTTTACAAAAAGCCTAGATTTCGCTCTTTGAAATTTCCATCCTGTAACAGGACTAATCTTTACCTGCTTTTCTCTGATGTGACTTCTTTCCCCTTACCCACGACATGGGCTGGGACCAGACCACACCTCTTTCTCTCTTTTGACAGGGATTAGCTTTCCCCTAAGATGTCCCCAGGATGTGATTGGCTCAAGCTTACCCAATACAGCTTCTGATCACCTAAAGTCCTAAGCACAGGCAGTCGGGGAGTCTGGGTCATTCAGCTTGGGTGGATTTCTGAAGATCATGCAAGTCACCACGTCCTTCACCACATCTTGACCTGATGACCAGATAAGTTTCCTGTGGAGATGAGGGGCTGCAATGGGAGAAGCTGTGCCAGTGTATCCTTGCTGCATCAGGGCATTGTGAACCTTATTTTGCCAAGTGTCCAATGACTTGTGAGTGCCTCATTTTTTTCCTAACATGAAATCTGTACAAAGAGACTGCTGTTACTAGAGTCACCTCATTTTCCTCCATTTCTCATTGAGTAATGTTTGAGGCAGTTAAGTGATATAAAGAAGGGAGAACCAGGTCTAAAGTAAGGAAGATCTGAGTTCAAATCTGGTGTCAGATACTTACTAGCTATGTGACTCTGGATAAGTCATTTAACTTGTTTGTTTCAGTTTCCTCATCCGTAAAATGAGGATAATTTTAGCACCTATCTCCTAGGAGATAAGGATCAAAGGAAATGATGATAATGTAAAAAGTACTTACTGTAGTCCTGATGGGGTGCTTGAACCCAGTTCCAAAATCCCATTTCTCCCCAGCCTCAAGACACTGTCTCCGGCAGTTTCTCTCCAGGTCAAGGGCAGCAGGCCCTCGCAACATACTTCTCTCTCTCCATGATACAGGAGCCAGCTGGACTTATAGAACCAGCTGTGTACTGGCTGAACTGGTTGTGTATTGGGTCATAAAGACCTTTACTGCTCACTGACCTGTCACGTATCCGCGACTTAGTCACATGTATACTCCCCTAAGTTTGTCTTGTCCAGCAGGACATTGACAGAGGCAGCCTGGGTATTTCTTAGTCATCCCTGATCATCGGTTGACTTAATGAGTTTCAAACCTAAAAGCACACCTCTCTGTAGCCCGCCTTGGGCTATTTCCCAGTGAACTCTGGGTAAAATACCTACGCCATAGATATTAAAAGTGCATGTTTCTTTAAGAACTGACCATTCCTTAACCATTCCCTAACCCCACCCTGACTCACCTACTTAGTATATTGGGCACATATTTTACTATAGTTTATCCAACATAAACTTTAACTGTACCCCGGTAAGGTTGCAGGTTTCCTAAGAATTCTTGCCTGCTGTATAGCATAACAATAAATCTTTGCCACCTTAACTTAAAGAATTCTTGCGTCTGTGAATTCATTCTAGGTGACCTTGCCCTGGGAACTCTGGTCTCGGGATCCCTGTATCCCTGGTTGCTTCTCCCTCAACCTTTCTGGTCCTTCATCAGTACTGGTGCATAGTAAGTACTCCATAAATGTTAGCTGTGATTGTTATGGCTTTGTTATTTCTTTTCCACATGACACTCCTTTAAATCCATCAGTGCAGTTATCATGTGTCCCCCCATTTTCTCTTCTCTAGGATAAAGGTACTAAGTTTTTTCTACAGATCATTATATGACTGGTTACCTTCTTCTGGATACTCTCTAGCTTATTAAAATCCTGCCTACAATATGGTGCCCAGAATGAAACACAACACTCCAGATATGATCTGATGATGGCAGAGTGCATTTCCCTAATGCTGAATACTCTGCTTCCCTTAATACAACCTAATAATGTTGCATCAGTTTGCTTGGCTGTCATCACATACTATTGATTCCTGTGGCATCTGTAGTCCATTAAAGGTCTCTTATCTTTTTAAAGACAGACTGCTTTCTAGTCATACCTTGGCCACCTTGTACTTGCGAAGTTAATTTGTGAACTGATGCATGGAACTTTGCATTTCCATTGCATCTTATTAGACATGGCCCAATATTCTAGGCTAGTATCTTGTCCAGAGGTCACCATCTAGAATGTTGGCTACCACTTACAATCTGCATTCCTTTCCATTTAACATCTGATATGATGTCTGAGTCATGTTTCTAATGCACTGCTCTGATTTTATGACTCTATACAAATAACCCCTGGTGGCCCCCACCCTGGTTTTCTTCTTCCCTACTTGTTTCATTTTTTTTTTTTGTCTAGACTTATGATGGCATCAGTAAAGGGAACTTCTGGTGAATAATTGCCCCCTACCCAGCACAACCTGGCAACTGTTCTGTACTTAGTCCCTCGATTACAAGTCGGTTGACTTGTATGAAGGTATAGGTTTGGTTCTTGCTAAAATACAGAATTTATACCAGCAATGGCTTCAAATAATTACTTAAAATTAACTGATAAAAATTGACTAGATACGCTAATGTTCAAATGATCTCACAGTAGTTAAGAAGAGGAAAAATGTTAGTGGAATTTAGTGTACTTTTTAAAAACGATGACTTCAAATTAAATAGTCTGGAAAACTGCCTTTTAATTGAATTCTGAATCACAGAATGTAGAAATGCAAAATGAGGGAGATAATAAGGATGAACTATTAATAATGACACAGCCTAATGAAGTCACTTATCTATGGAGCTCCAAGCCCTTCTGTCTACTTCATGTCAATTTTTATACTGTCTTCATGGCACGATAACTGGGTTTGTAATTCTCATGTTCTCCAAATAAAAACTGAGGCACAGGGAAGAGAAAGATACTTGTCTTGGGAAAGGAATAGAATGGGGCTCATAAATATGAAGCACTATGTTGTAATATAAAGAATATTGGACTAAGAGCCAGGGAAGTTATTTAACTTGAGACTGAGGTCTTAGTTTTGCACATCTGTTATCATCTGCCCCACAGGGTTGTGAAGCTCCGATAAGAGAAAATATGTAAAGTGCTTGACAAACCTCAGCGTGCTATTTTTTAAAGTAGCCACATTTCTGAAAGTTGTCTGTGTATCAGTTTCAAATACTTGAGGCTCATTTTTTCTTTAAAGGAACCACTGATGGGAATGCCTTTATCATGGGAATGCCTTTTTCCTTTGTCTTCTCCCCCTCTCCCACTCCATGCCATTATACCCTTTTTAATACAGTGAGTTTCACTTCTCTTTATCAGGTTTTCTTTGAGCAGGGCCTACCCATAAATAAATTAAAAAGGGAAAGAGAATAAACAAAAACACAGTAAATTATTACATTGGGAATAGTAGGAAGCTTCTGCATTAGATAATGAGAATATTTTATAATTCTGTCCGATCTTGGTTTTCTTTTCTTTTTTTTTTTTTTTTTGCCTTTTGGAGGGCAATTGGGGTTAAGTAACTTGCCCAAGGTTACACGGCTAGTGTTTTTGTGTGCGTGTTAAGTGTCCAAGGCCGGAACCTGACTTGGGTCCTACTGACTCCTTTACTCACTGCCCCACCTTTTCAAAGCCTTCCTTAATCTTCTTTGACTAGTATCTAGACTCCTCCCCCCTGGACATGTACTTTCTACTCTTGTCAAGTCACTGTTTTCTTTCTTTCAATACAATGACCCATCCCAGTACAGGAGGCTCTTTCCCATGTCCATCCAGTTCAAGCTGTTCTGATTTTTGGGAAGGCCTCCCCTATTGTGCTGCTCTTAAGAGCGACCCATTCTTCCGTCAAGGCCCAGCTTACATTCTACCTCTTCCAGGAGGTTTTCCTTATTCATTTTCTGCTTTTCTTAGTTCCCACCGTTGCTAGAGCCTTCCCCTGCCAGGTTACATTCCCTTTTCTTTTTATGTATGTAATTATTCGCATGTCGACTTTACTGGCATATAGTAAGTACTTAATGCATGTTGATGACTAAAGGATTCTTCTGATACTATCTGTAGCTGATACTTAGGCACTGCCTCGAATCATTCTCGAATTGTTTCTTTCATATGTTTTAGTTTCTCTCTTATCACCTAATCAAGCCAGGGAAGGATAATGTTACCTGACTGCCTTTTGTATCCCTGCACTACCCCTCACACTGCTAGCATCCTTCAAGATGGTTTATTTCAATGTTTTAAAGAAATTATTTGAATTGAATCAAAACCCAGTCAAACTGAACCTAGGGCTTTGTTTGCACAAAGCTGCTGGTTAATTGATTTTTAGCTCTTCATTTCCCATGGTGTCCCATAGATGCTGGTTCCAGCATAGAAACTTACATAGCTTGCAAAAATCTTTTCACTGGGCTTGATGTGTCTCCTGATCTCACAGTCAGTTGGTTGAATGATCGTGATCCCATCGTCCGAAAAGACGTAAAACACATTTCCCACACTGAGACCTTTCAGAAAAATAGGACAAGAAAATCAGAATAATCATTATATCCTTTCAGCCAGTTTCCCATGGACCATCAAAGATATAGCCTAGCGTAAAGCTGGCTGTTACGATGTAGCTGGTACAGTCACAAAATTAAACTTTGTGGCATGAGAAGGGGGGGGAGGTAGGGCAGAAGATGCATTGGTTTAGTGGTATGTATGGCAGGGAGTCATAAAGCACTTTGGAAGTCTCATGAATCAGTACATTTGGAATCTGAGGGGTCCTTATGACAAGAGGCCTCTTCCATCAAAAATGATTTCTCTCTTGCTTCAGCCTCAGAAGCTTCTCCTATTACTTTTCCAGTGAGAAATAGGCCTTCATATGCATTTGACCTTTCTCGGTATAGAAGGAAATAGCTGCTTTCACCAAAGCTGAACACGTCTGAGTAAACAATGTTTAAGCACTGTAGAACTCAGCCTTTTGAAGGCCAGGACTATTTTACCCCCCATTTCCCTCAGTTTTTCTTTTGCATCACTAATGCCTCCAACCCTCACAAAGTTTCTGTGATCCCGTCTTTGCAGAAAATCACTAATCTGGGAATACTTTCCAACAACAAAGATTGTACTCCTTTTTGTGATTTGGTTTTACAGGGTTTACCTGAGGATCCAAGAGGTTAAACTATTGGGTTGGGTCACACAGCTAATAAGTCTCAATGACTGGAATGAAAGCCAAGCCTTCCCAACTTCAGGTCTCCCTGGCATTCCACCTACTCTACCACAGCTGCCTATTTATACAGTAAGGGCTTAATAAATCCTCAATGAAATGAACTAAATCTTTATAATGTAGGTTCTTGGCATGGCATTTATACAATGCTCTAATCAAACTGGGGCATTACAGAGCTTCGCATATGCCATCTTACAGCTGAATCCTCTAAGACAGACATTTTATTGTTTTGTATGTTTCTTGGAGTTTGTGCCTGAAAAACTGTAACCTAACTCCTCTGGCTCTCACAAAGGACACATGCAAGAGCAATAAAGTGGTTTATATTTTCCATTACATTTAAGATCTTTTTGTGGCAATGCAGTAAGAAAGAGCCTTGTTCCCAATTCCAAAGGACACAGCTGGTCTTGTCCTTATCTGCAAATGTTCTAATCAAAGCAGGGAGAAACATAGAATCACCGAGTGACAGAGTTAGAAGGACATTAGGCTCGTAGGTCTAGATCAGGAAGGTATCTTGGAGAGTATCTAGTCCAGCAGCCAACATCTAGACCAATGGGGCAGTGAGGTAGCACAAGGGAGATGATGCTGGGACTGGAGTTAGGAAGACTCATCTTCCTGAGTTAAAATCTGGCCTCATACACTTACTAGCTATGTGACCTTGGGCAAGTCACTTAACCCTATTTACCTCAATTTTCTCATCTGTAAATGAGTTGGAGAAGAAAATGTCAAACCACTCTACTATCTTTGCCAAGAAAATCCCAAATGAAGTCATAAAGGGTCAGACATGAATGAAACAAATGAACAACAAATCCAACATCCTAATATATAGCTGAGGAAATGAAGACCACATTGGTCAAAGTTCACACTGCGACTCTGGTCTTGCTGGGTCTAAAAGCTTGGTGTGCTGATTTTGACCTCAATCTTCTTTCTATTACACCTTGTTACTTCTGTTTAAAAGTCATCAGAATAGAGATTTAGAGCTAGAAGAGGCAAGAGGCAATCTAGTTCAATGCTTTCATTTTACAGATGAGGAAAATGAGACTTAGAGTGAAAATGATTTGTCTAAGATCACAGAGATGGTAAATAGTTAGGCCACACTTCAATCAAAGCCACTTAATACAAATTCCACTGTACTATATTGCTTTGCAATAATATTGTTATCACTACAAAAACAAAACATTAAAAATCAGAAGGCTTCTGAGTTTCAAAGAATGTTGGATATATGCAGACAAATAAAAACTCTTCAACTGTGGAATTTTAAAAGAAATAACCATGCTTGACATTTCTATGTCCATTTTTAAAAAGAGAAAAATTCTATTATTTAATATAGCTGGGGAATGATATTCTTGTTACTGATAGTTATAGTAAAGATGCGATAGAGGAATTATGTTTTTACCTTTAATATGTAGAACTTTGCACATTCAATTCAATAATCATTTATTAAGTGACTGTGTCAGATTATGTGTTATGTGCCAGATTATGAAAACACAAAGCCTAAACTGAAACAGTCTGTATTGGCAAGGAGCTTAGGGGAAAACAGTGAACACAGATATAACTTAAGTATAAAACATATACAAAATACATGTTGAAAATCTCTCACTAGCTTTTACCATTCTCACTAATTATTATTTTTCTTTCTTCTCATTAAAATTTCTTGAGAAAGTCATCTATACCCAACACTTCCATTTCCTCTTCTCTCACTTTTTCGAAACCCTCTGCAATCTAGTTTCTAACCTCATTTATTACTCAACTAAAATTGCTCTTTCTAAAGTTACCAATGTGTCTTATTTGCCAGATTTGACAATCATCTTCCTAATATTTATATATCACTTCTAGGATTAAATGTCAACTTCTCTGCCTTGCATTTAAAGCCTCTTTATAACCTGACCCCATCCCAAATGTCCAGGTCTATTATATGTTACCAAGTCAACAAATGCAGTCTATGTTGACTTGCTTTTTGTGTCTCACATATGGCGCCCCATCTCACAAATGCTCTGGGCTCCCCCATTCTTGGAATGCTCTTTTTTCTCACCTCCATCTCTAAGAGTCCCTGGTTTCCTTCCAGAATGTTTCAAGTTCTACCTTTTACATGAGACCTTTCATGAGTCCCCCGGCTAACTAGAGCCTTCCCTTCTAATGCACCCCTATAGCTGTGTTGTTGTTATTTTTTACATCCATATATCCACACATGCATGAAAAGTATGTTGTCTTTCCAAATAGAACAAATTAAGAAAATGAACACTTTTGACCAAACAAGGGACATAGAACATTATGAAACGCAAAATGCATAATTTGGTTGCATTAAATTGAAAAGTTTTTGTACCAACAAAGCCAATGCAACCAAGATTCGGAAGGAAGCAGAAAGAAATTTTACAACTAATATCTCTGATAAAAGCCTCATTTCTAAAATATATCGAGAACAAATTGAGAAGAATACAAGTCATTTCCCAACTGATAAATGGTCAAAGGATATGAATAGGCAGTTTTCAGAGAAAGAAATTAAAGCTATCTATAGTCATATGAAAAAAGTATTCTAAATAACTTTTGATTAGAGATATGCAAATCAAAACAACTCTGAGGTACCACATCACACCTATCAGATTGGCTAACATGACAAAACAAGAAAATGATAAATGTTAGAAAAGATGTGGGAAAGTTGGGACACTAATTCATTGTTGGTGGAGCTGTGAGCTGATCCAACCATTCTGGAGAGCAATTTTGAACTATGCCCAAAGGGTTATAAAAATGTGCATGCCCTTTGACCCAGGAATACTACTTCTAGGTCTATATCCCAAAGAGATCACAAAAATAGGATAAAAGGACCCATATGTACAAAAATATTTATAGCAGCTCTTTTTGTGGTGGTCAAGAATTGTAAACTGAGGGGATAACATCATTTGGGGAATGACTGAACAAGGTGTATTATATGAATGTAATGGAATACTCCAAGTCACTAAAAAAAAGCAAAGTGAGGAGAACCAGGAGAAAATTTATACTATTATTACAATATTGCAACACAACAATAATAGCAGTAACCTTGAAAGCTTAGGCGCTCTAATCGACAAAATGGCCTCTCGTTTCTCCCATGATGAAGTGTGCTGCTATCCACCTCTCGACAAAAAGGGGAAGGACTGAAGGTGCAGAAGGAGATATGTATTTGCGCCTATGATCAATGTGCATTTTCACTTTTGCTTGACCATAGTCACTGGTTCAAAGGCAGAGTTTTAGGAAATTTTTGAGAGGGACAGAATTGGGATGGAGGCAGTAGGGAAGGAATACAATGCTCCATCAAAGAAACAAATGCTCCGAAGAGGACAGCAAGAGGTTCAAGGAGGATCCTAGATGAGTGGAATAGCTTTGAAACCAATATGTTGAATTTATTACATATTTTTAAACAAAGTTTCATGTAATGGAATTTTGTGTTTTCAGGTAGAATCCTATTTTTCTGTTCTTTATTTATGGAATTGCTTATATTTGTTAGTGTTTGTCAACTTCAGAATAACAAATTTTTTTTTTTAACAATCGGGGTTAAATAACTTGCTCAAGGTTGCACGGCCAGTTATTTCTGGGTGTGGCGCTGAGTGTCTGAGCCTGGGATTCGATCTCCAGGTCATCCCAACACTGGAGCTGGTGCTCTTACTCGCTGAGCCACCTGGCCTCCCCAACAAAAAATTTAAAAGAAATGGAATTAGCAGGTATTGCCTCTATATGCCAAAACATTTCTTAACTTGGTATAATTCTTTTTTTAAGTTGTTATTCATTTTATTTTTACATTATAAACATTTATAGATTATTACCACTTTTTGAGAGGTCTCTTGTGACAAAGTAAAAATGTTAAGTAAAATTAATACTATAATAACCTCAACTGAAAGTGTATGCATTATTTCATATTTGTAGCACCCTCTACCTCTCTATTTTAAAAAATTAGCACAAAATAATGTTTTTCTCTGCCCCTTGCCCCAATTAGAAAGAAGAAAAAAGTTATAATAAATATTCAGTCAGTCCAAGCAATTTCTCTCAATGGCTATACATGAAAAAGCATATTTCTCATCCAGTGCTCCAAGTCCATGTAATAAACCCTCTTTAATGGATAGCATGTTTCATCATCAGTTCTCTGGAGTCATGAATGGCCATTGCAATGCTCCTAATTCTTACAGCTTTCAAAATCGTTCATTTATACAGTATTGTTAGCATTATATAAATTGCCTTCCTGGTGGTGCTCATTTCAAATCAAATCACCACAGAGCCCATTATGTGAAAAGCCCTTAAGGTCAATGAGAGTGGGGCACAGCAGGCCCCTAGAGGGCTTTGCTAAGAGCAATGCCCAAGGGAAAAAAAGAGTTAAGGGATGAAGAACCCTATGTCAGTGTGACTCTGGGAATGTTTGAGAATGGCCCTCATGCCATCTCCCCAATGCAACTCAGGCCAGACAATGCTTGAGAGAGTGTAGAGAGCTCATGGGAATAGAACCTTCCTCTCTATCAGCTTGGGAAACTTCCCAGGTTCTTCATATTCTGTCAAATCTACTAGGCTACTTTGACAGGTACATTTTCGTTAGTAGCTAAAACTCAGTTTTACGAGCCAGTCTTGTTCTAAAATGTGGGCTTTCATAGATGTTTAAAATTGGAAGCAAACATAGAGGTCATTTGGTTCAAACCCCTTACTTTTCAGATGAGGAAACTGAGGCTGAGAGATGTTAAATTACTTTTTCAAGGTAACAGCTTACAGGTAGGGTTGAAATCTGAACCCAAATCAGTTCACTTTTCACAGCATCCTGCCAGCTTCATAATGTGAAACGGTCTACACTTTACCTCTCAGTGCCCAAGGCAACTCTTTACACCAGTAAATTATTGATCTGCTTTGAGGGAATTCCTATACCAATAAAATCACACACTACCTTCAATATTAAAATCTACGGCTAATAGAACATTCAGGGCTTAATAACCTACATACGAGGATTGTAGTTGTCTGCCATATCCAGACCTATGAGGGGATGGCCTGCATCCATTTTCTTTCTGTGTGATCTTTCTAGGTTATAATGTAAGCTCCTTGGGGGAGGGGATCATATAGCTTGCTTATATTTGTATTCCTAGTGATTAACATATTACTCGGCACAAAGTAGCTAGCCTTCACCTAGCACTTTTAAGGATTGCCAAGACTTTTACAAATATCAGCTCATTTGATTCACACACCATTCCTGGGAGGTAGATGCTATTATTATCCCCATTTTCAGTTGAGGAGATTGAGGCAAACTCATCAAAGGAGGCAGTAAGTATCAGAGGCTTGATTTGAAGTCAGGCTTTCCTGACTTCAATACTTACATACTAAGTGTCGCTTGCTTACTCACTCAACTCACTTTCTCTAAAACTTCTTTCAGAGTAATTCCTTGCACAGGGCCACAGCTGGCTTTGAGACAAATCTGTCCTCAAAAAGGTGGTTGCCATTTACTTACTTAGCTACTATGTATGTATTTCTTTGCTCATCATAGCAAATCATAATCATAATTTTGTGTGTGTGTATTGGACTTTTCAATTCTCCTTTAGTGGTTGCCATGCAAAGAATGAGTCTATTTTACTTAAGGCACACTTCTTAAAACTTCAAAATATTTCTTCTTCAAGGAATCTTTGCTTCTGATTCTTGTAAGCATCTCTCTCTCTTTCTGTCTCTCTCTCCCTGCCCAGTTTCTCCCTCTATCTCTTCCTTTCTTCCTCCCTTCCCTTCTCTCCACTCCCCTTCCTTCTGCAATCCCCACAAATCTATCTGCTCCCTCTCTGTCTCTTCTGACACACACATCTTTCTCCTGGCATCCAATCGGATAATCATTCATAATGGTTAACACCCAAGCCTGGAGGACAGGAGATCTAGCAGGTTTGTAGAGCCTAGGGATGTGAACCCTTTGGCCTTGAGGCCACATGTGGCCTCAAGGTCACAGGCTCTCTACCCCTGGTATAGCCAAAAGCCTATAAATCTACACCCAACAAAACTTTTCATTCAAGTTTTTACTTTACATGACAAGGTCAACCTCTCAAGGAAAGACCAGTCCTATTTTCTTGAAACAATATTTGCTTTCACTGACTTTAGAATGGATTTTCAAATGAAATCTTCACGAAGGTAATGCTTGAAATTTTGAGGGAAATTTCTACATGTGCTTGAGGGTTCAGTAAATAAACCACTCTAGGAAATATGATTCATGAAATAGCTTGAAAGTTTGCTTTTGTTTAAAATGCTTTGCTTATCATTGGAGGCATTTGGATGCAGCCTTTACTTAGAAAGACTTCTTATCCCCTCTAAAATTGCAAGAGTTCTTTACGTTGGCAAAATACTGACCCTTCAAATCATTGAATCATAGACTTAGAACGGGAAAATATCTCAGAAACCCTTTAATTTAACCTCTTCATTTTACATGAAAAACCTGGGGTCCACCAACAAAGTAAAAGGCAAAGCCAAGATTTGAACTCGAGTCGCCTTATCCTAGAAGCAGAACTCTTACTCCTGTACCTCCCTTGGGATAAGGCTTTGGGACAGCATTTCATGGAAACTTGATATACTATAAGATATTGTACAATGGATTTGGTGAAAAAAGAACAAAAAACTACCCTCTGAAACATCAGATGTGAAATTATGTATGTATCAGAAAGTAATTACGCATTGCAATTTTTGTGGTATGAAAATAAGCTCAGTTTTCTCTATTTTGCTACCAAATTCCTCTGACCTTTATTAGGAGGCTATTTTGTGCCTGTCAGCTCCCTGCAGTGATTAGCATTTATGGGATTATTTTAGAAAATGTTTCCTTAGTTAGTCTTTTTCTTAATCTTCTGAGTTAGGAGAAGCAAAGCACTAAACCACAGAGTGCTGCCCTAATTTTGTTTTTGGGAAACAATGGGGAAAAAAATTGTTCAGGCTTCCACTTTCTGTCCATCACACGTGATTATACTCTGTGTGTATGTGTGCACATGTGTGTGCGGGATTGTGTGTGAGAGTGCTTGTGCGCACACATGTGTGTGAGACTGTGTGCTCATGTGGCCACATATGTATGTATGTGTATGTCTGTGTGTGTATGTGAGTGCTCACGCACCCACATGTATGTTGAAGAATACCATCTCCCCTTACCCCCAAACTCTATTAGCTTATAAGTTCCTTGAGGGTAGAAATCATGTCATTTTCATCTTTGTATCTAACTCTAGTGCCCAGAACAGGGCCTTGAACATAGTAGACACTAAAATGTTTTTAACTGATATCTTTTCTTTTAACATAGTAGACATTTAACAAATATCTATCAAATTAAATGAAATGGAATTACTTTTTTGCTAAGTACTTCAGAAATAGAATCTAAAAGAGAAATAAGCCAAAGCACAGTTAATGATGTAAAATGACTATCCATCACTACTTAAATGTATTAAAATGTTTTAAATACTTTTAAAAAATGCAATCACACAGAAAAGAACAGGAAATAAAGTAGATGTTGGTCAAATGGGGAATGTCTAAATAAATTGTGGTAGTGGTAAATGAATATAATAGAGTATTATTGTGCCATAAAAATTATGAATATGAATTTTTACTCTGGAAACTTGGGAGGACATATGAACAGATACAGAGAAGTAAACAGAATCTGAAAAACAATATATACAATAACTGATAATACATATGGAGAGAACAAAAAAACTCAAACTGAATGCTATGTAGTTACGATAATGAAGTTTATTACCCAAGGACAGATAAGAAAATGCATTGTTCCCATTTCTTTGGAAAGGCCAATGTGTATGTGTGGGGGGAGTATGGGTGTGAAACACAGCATATCATGTCCCATTTAGTTGACATATAATTTAGCTTTGTTGAATTGATTTTTTCTTCTATTTTATTTTGTTATAAGAAATGGCTCAGAGAAGAGGAGAAGGAGGGATATATCTTGAAATGGAGAGGATTTTTAAAAATACTAAAATTAATAAAAAAAAAAGTGCCACCACATTTAAAATATGGTAGAAGCTAGGGAGAATGGGAACGGAAAGCTAGGTGTTCTTTGGGGATACTTTCAGAAAAATGGGACTCAATGGTATTCAAGCTAATGCATTTTAATGCAAATTTCCTAACATGCACAATGTCCTAAGTTTTAATGGTTCTTTCAGCCCCAGAATCAAGAGCTGTTCCCTTCTAGATTATAATCTTTGGGGCAGCTAGTCCTTCAGTTCACAGGCAGATAGATGTTGGGTACACTGAGGCTGGCAGAGGTGGGAGTGTCTCAATGAAAGATGACCTGTTATGAAATCGTTAGGTTCAATGAGCACATGGGAACAAAAGCAAAATCAAACGTGGGACTTCAGTACCTTCCTCTCGCCAAAGTATGTTTGCAACTGCAGCACACCAGCATGGGGAGAGCCAGGAAGTCATCGAGAGCAGGAAACAAAACAAAAATCAAATCCACATGAAAACTTTCATTAGAACTTCACAAAAATAACTATTTTAGCATCAAGTAATGACTTCTCACAAAAACTACAGCATTAGATCTTTCTGCATATGGTGCAACTGCAGTTACAGGAAAGAATTCATGCCTCCATAAGTACCAAAATTACTTTCTGGGAATGGAATTGGATCTTGAGAACATGATGTTTTAATTCTAAGATAATATTACTCCCAGTAATGCAGCAGTTTTAAAAAAATAAAAAAGAATGAATAGAGTAAAGGAACTGATTCCTGAAGCTACTCCATGATTTTACTGATCTCCTAAGAGCTCAACATTGTACTTTTATTTAGGATCCAGTGTTCTTTAGGGACGCTTGCTTGCTCTGTGACATTTGTAACATTTCTAATTTGGCAAAGTTAAAGGGAGAATGGCTGATGATTTCATAGAAGCTCAAGCAGAATAACCTCTGACTGAAGACACAAGTTTATAGCAACCTCATTTAGTAATAATAATAATAACAGCTAGCATTTATATGGAATGGTAATGTTTGCAAACTGCTTTACAGATATCTCGTTTGATACAACTCTGGGAATTAGGTGCTATTATTATCCCCAGGAAACCGAATCAAAAAAAGGTTAAGCAATTCACCCAGGGTCACACAGCCAGAGTGTCTGAGGCAGGAATTGATCCTGGGGTGGAACAGATTAAAGTAAGATGCTCGTCTATGCATGAGTCATCTGCAATATGACATCATGCAAAATGAGTCCATGTAGGAATCAGATTTAGGAACCTTCACCAGACCAGTGAAAAGTCTTCCCTACTTAGAGCTCTCTGGGTTTGGGCCCCTCTTGACCTACCAATGACCACATACTAATTTGCATTTTGATTGTATGTGTACCTGTATAGCTATACTAGATGGTGAGCTTCTTGAGAGCATGGAGACTGTCTTATTCACCTTGGTACTGATTAATTATTCAGTATTATCCAACTCAGTGCTGCTCAGTGCCTTGTATACACAAAGATGGAATCCAGATTGAGCCTTAGGGACCCATACTCTTGAGTTTGGCCTGAGGCACATGCAGAATGGACAGCTGGGAATAAAGACTGCCTAAGGAGTTCTCTCCTTCCCCTTCCCACCTCAAACATAGGAATAGAGAATAGCAGCTAAAAGCGGTCTTAGAGGTCAGAGAGCCCAACCCTGGGCCCCCTGGCTTCCCATTTCCCCAAGGATTGCTGTTACTAGAAATTCCACCATTAGTAAAATTTCTTCCCATTAAAATGCAAATACTGACTTTAGAGGGAGGAGGACACAGTAGCAGCCAGTTCTATATTATTCTGAGTCAATAACCCTTCGATGTGACTGGTTTTCAGATCAATTTTCACCAAGACAGAAGATGAGGATATGAAGAGCAAGAGAAGGGAGGTGCAACCCAGTGTGAAGAAGACACAGAAACGGGAGGTCAGAGGGACTTACGATAAACTCTCATTGGGCAGACATCAAATTCACCTTCACAAGGGTGAAGAATGGCAATGCTAGGCCTGATCCTGGATGGGAGTATCAAGGTCAAAAACATGTGGGGCAGCAAAGTCCGTGGAAACTAATGCTAATAATAACCACTAGCTGACATTTATACAGTACCTTATGGATAACAAAGTGCTCATTTGATTAATTTTATTCCATTATAACCTTAGATCTGCAACTTGACATTGCTCAATCTATTTATTCATGAATTCTTAACCTTGGATCTGAGAACTTGTTTTATTTTAATTTTTTAATATTTTGATAATTGAATTTCAGTATGATTGGTTTCAGTTGTAATCCTATGTATTTTATGCATTTACAATATTATTCTGAGAAGGGGTCCATAGGTTCCTGCCACACAAAAAATTAAAAATTCCTGGGTGTACAAATAGATTAAGGCTAAAAATCACTCCAAGTCTGACCAGCCCAGAAGTGGCCATGAGGAGAACCTCCTAGTGAAGACAATAACCTAGAGAAATTAGATGCTGCAAATGTAATCTGTTGGACTTTCTTTTCATGTTTTCTAATTATCTTCCATGAAAAGATAGGTTACTGTCCCTCACAGTAAACTGCATGCAGAATGTCTGTACTGAAAATTACTCCTCTTACTTTAACCTTCTTTGGTTTTTGTAAAATGGTTATCAAGTCTAAGTGAGTCTTATTTACCTTTTGTGGTGAGACAACCATGGTTAGTCCCCTAAACATCTGTTTTCCCACAATTGTAAAGGCTGGCCTCTATTGTCCTGACCAAGACAAGCATTTTGGATTAAAAGGAGGCAAGAAACTACATCTTGTGAGCATGTATAATTTCTAAAGAAATTTAAATATGACCCCCCCCCCAACTTACGGGTCTTTCTGGCTGAATCTTCAATAAAGAGAGAAGAAATATCTTCATCAACACCTACTTCGTTCTTAGCAATGCATGTGTAGGCGCCTGTATCTTCATAACGCACACTGTTGATGTGAAGTTCACTTCCATTGGCTATAAAAAAAAAAGATTTAAACTAACCCAAGACTTTTAGACCTGGCCTTACCCTACTTGAGCCTGCATTTCTAAAAGGTTCCTTGAGCTTAGCCAGGGCTATGAGACCAGTGATGATTACATCTTGCTACCTTAATAACTCTCTAGTCATGTCTGACTCTGTGGCCCCGTTTGGGATTTTTTGGCAAAGATTTTGGATTTGCCATTTCCTTCTCCAGTTCATTTTACAGAAAGGAACTGAGGCAAACAGGGTTAAGTGACTTGCCTAGTAAGTATCTGAGGCCAGATTTGAACTCAGGAAAATGAGTCTTCCTGACTCCAGGCCTGGCACTCTATCTACTGTGCTACCTAGCTGCCCTCATAAGAGCTTAGCCAGAGCTAAAAGGGAACTCAGAGGAGTAATTTAAAAACCATGCAACTGAGCTCATGTGCCCAAGGCCACATAGGTAGTAATCATGAGGTTTGAAATTTTAAACCAGGTCCTCTAGTCTGGTCTTTCTGCTATACCACATGATCTTATTACATCACATTCAAGAATTCAAGATTGGCCTCTCAAGCTGGTGATTAGTTATTTAAAATCATTTTGGCTGAAAACTACGAGGATGCCCCAACTTGCCAACAGACATTTATAGAGAGTAGTTTTCAAATGTTAGCCAGGGGAATATGGTAAAGAATGTGACAAGATCATGCTTACACATTCTTACTCAGATGCAGGGTCACATTAGAACGTGTCTTACTCTTTTTAGAGATGCTAGTTGTTAAGTGTGTATTGTTGGAAGATATGCTTTTATTTATTTATTTTTATAAAGCAATTGGGGTTAAGTAACTTGCTCAAGGTTACATGGCCAGGTATTTCTGGGTGGGTGATAAGTGTCTGAGCCTGGATTCTATCCCAGGTCATCCTGACTCTGGGGCAGGTGCTCTTACTCGCTGTGCTTCCTGGATGCCCATTCTTTTAAATCTTATTGCATGCTTCTGTACCCAGTCACCATCCCTTGCAACAGATATTTTAAAAGGAGAAAAATAAAGTTGTTCAGCAAAACCAATCAGTATACCAATGGTGTATGACAGTGAAAAAAAAGTATTCTATATCCCTAGTCTTCTCTCTCTGTATAGAGGATTGGGGGGATTCGTTTACTCAACTCTTCTGGGGAGTCAAGCTTAACCTCACATAAGCTTCTAGTCATTTTCTTATGTAAGGGAAAATTGTATTGCTTACAAGCATTTTTTTTTTAGAAAACAATAAGTTTTTCTTAAAAATTTTTTTGTAAATTGTTACAAATATGGTCTTTCATATTTGCAAAAGGAAACTTGAAATTTAGGTAAAGGAAACACAGGCATAATGGTAAGGAAATCCATTGGAGCATTTGTTTAACAGCTTGGTTGTGAAATATTTGCTAATGAAGTAGAAGTTTTTCTACTATCTTATCCTCACCTCATGACATAGACACTTTCCTCAATTTATCTGGGAAGGACCAAGAAAATTTCCCAACAGTACAGTTGAGATTGTTACCTAGCCTAGACTTCATAAAAAATTGGAAGACCTGACATTTATTCATTTCCAACTTATGAGCTTTAAAGAAAGTTTTTTTTCCTATCTAGAGGGTCCTGTAGCTTGTACCCAACCATGAAGGACATACACAATCCTTGGCTGCTTCTTACCTAAGAGAGAGAGCTGCTTAGACAGTCTAGGTCCAACATCCATGCCATTTTTGAGCCAGGTAATTCTTGGGGTAGGAATACCTTCTGCATGGCATTTCAGACTGGCTGAGACTCCAGGTTCCTGGGCCTGAGTTTCTGGGTAAACACGGATGACAGGAGGCACTGTGGAAGATAAACATGGACGATCTTAACAAGCCAACTGGTCAGAGACATGCTTTCATGCTGCTTTTTAACTTTGATACACTGTCCAACCCTCTTGATCTTGCAGGACACGTGTGAAAGGCAATATCAGAAATTTATTATGAAACTGAGACAACGGCGAGACAAACGGCTTTGATTCCAGAAGATGGAACAAAATCTTCAGGTTCAGACATACATCTTTCAAGGAAAGGTGCTAAGACATGCTAACATGCAGAGGGAGGGGCATTGGTTTACAACCTTATAGAGACCAAAATCAGGGTCACCAAATCTCTAAGGTCAGGTCTCCCAGAATCCTTCAGAAAAGGCTTATCAGGGCTCACTGAACACATTCGACCGGAAGATTCCTGGAATAGAAGCTTGTGGCACTAGTAACAACTCTGTGGCCTAGTCATCATCTTCCTCACCCCATGTTCCCTGCCACATGTAGAACCCAAATCTGAACTGGAAGAAACGTGGCAGCTAAAAATGCTAATTCAATCCTGAGGTGCCTTGAGGTCCAGGCCTTCAAAGAATAAGGCGGTTATAGTTCTTACGTACTCTGCTTTGATCAGATGGATTGTATAGATCTGAGATCCACAATTAAAGGACAATAAGCATCTGGAGAATTTACAAAGGAGGGCAACCAGGGTGGAGAAAGGTCTTGAACTGAAGTCAAATAGATGAGTTAAAGAAACTGGGAATTTTTAGCCTCTTGAAGAGAAGACTCAAGGGGAACGTTAGTGATTTTCAAGTATTTGAATGTTTATTATCAGCAAGAAGGATAAAATTTATAGGTTCATAAATGTACAGTTGGAAGGAACTTAAGAAATTGCATACTCCAATCCCTTTATTTTAAAGATGGAGAACACTTTTGGGCACAGTTTCAAATTACTTTCCAGAATCACTGTACCAATTCACAATTATATTGATGATGAATTAATATGCTTGTTTTCTTGAAGTTCCTCCAACATTTGTCATTCTCTTTTTCTTTCTTTTTTAAAAAATCAACTTTGTCAGTCCAATGGGTATAGAACCTCAGAGTTGCTTTAGTTTTCACTTTTCTAATAATTAGTGATTTGGAGCATTTTTTTCCATATGACTACTGATATTTTAATATTGGATTTCTCCCCTTGAGCACTGACTGTTCACATCCTTTGACTATTCTTTAATTAGGGGATTTTTTTTCTTATAATTTGAATCAGTTTCTTATATATCTTGGAAGTGAGATCTTCATCTGAGAAATTTGCTAAATTTCTCAATTAGTTAATTGTTTTCCTTCTAATCTCACCATTACTTTTTTTGGCTGGGGGGAGGTACATGAACCTTTTTAATTTCATTCAATTACAATTGTCCATTTTCCCTTCTATAATCTTTTTTTCTCTGTCTCTTCTTTAGTCACAAATTCATCTTCTACTCACAGATTTGAGAGTTAATTTTTTTGAAATTTGTTTGTGATGTGGCCTTTTATATCTAAGCCTCATATCCATTTGGAGCTTACTTTGGTGTGAGTTGTAGATCAATTTAAACCTAATTGTTGCTAGACTCTATTTTTTTTTCCGAATATTTTTTTTGTTGAATAAAAAATCCTTATGGTTGTATTTGGAATTGAACACTATTGAACACCAGACTACTAGATTTATTTGCTTCCATATATTATATTTCTTATCTATTCCACTGATCAAATGTCCTACTATTTTGATCAACCAGCCGAATTGTTTTGATAACTACTTCTTTGTAGTGTAATTTGAGATATGGAATTACTCATTTCCTTTAGTTTCCTTCCAACATTTTTCATTATTTCCCTTCAGATCCTTGACCTTTTGTGCCCTAAGATAAAATTTGTTATTATGTTTTCTAGCTATATAAAGCAGACTTTCAGTAGCATGATTGTTATGGCACTGAATAAGTACATTGATATAGACAGTATTGCCATTTTTATTATCTTGGCTAAAATATTTCTCCAATTATTTAGGTGTATGTTTCAAGAAAGTGCTTTTTAGTTGTATTAATGTAGCTGCTGCATGTGTCTTGGAAGGAACACTCCCAAGTGCTTCATATTTTTGGAAGTTATTTTAGATGGAATTTTTTTCCTCCTTCCTTTTGCTTGGTTTTGTTAGTAACATATAGAAATGCTGATGCTGTATGTGGAATTATTTTCTGTCCTGCAACTTTTTTCAGTTTATTTCAACTTATTTTTTTTAGTTGATTCTCTAGGGTTCTCTAAGTAAACCATCATGACATCTATGAAGACCAATAGAGCCTGGATTTTAGCACAGGTCCTGGTATTCTAAATTGAACACCTTTTCAACTAATGAAGGTAACTGAACTGCAGGAAATAAATTTGGCAGCTTTGGCTTCTACACTATTCCTAGCTGACTTCATTACTCTATTCATAAAGGCAAAATACTTACATACTTCTAAATATTTAATACTGCTCATCTCTTAGGGAGAAAGAGTAAGAACAACTGAAATGTATGTCTTCTGAATGTGTCAAACACAGATAAATTAGTTGTTATGGGAAAGCCACTGGAGGGGGGGTTAATTTCTCCCAGGAACTTCTTAATGAAGCAAATTTCTTGTAACAAATGTGTCAAGAAAAACAGATTCCTTCACTGTCTGTACCCAAAAATACATTCTGAACTCTAACTCCATCATCCCTGTTACAGGCAGCTTGTTTCATCATCAGTACTTTGGAATGATGATTGCTTACGGTACTGATTCTAGTTCTTATAGCTTTCCAAGTGGTTCCTTTTTACTGTGCTGTGACATCATATAAATTGTTGTAGTTCTGCTTATTTTATTCTTCATTAATCCCTGAAAAGTTCATTTTTCTAATATTGATGTTATAGGATAAATTGGTCTTCTGTTTCTGCTCACTTCAGTCTAGCTGAAGGTCTAACCCCATATGACTCAAGAGGATAGAAAACAAGTACCTTTTCCATGCAAGCAGGCAAGAGGTCAGAGGTACTGTGATGGTTATATTATTGCCTCATGTGAGGCCATTGATTTTTTAATCATTAAAACATTCATCATTCATTGCTATGAAGAAAAAAAAATCCTATCTCTTGCTTCCATGCTTTTGAAAAGATTGTTCTATGATATGCCCTGGCATTAACTACCAGGCAGGGAATATTTTATTTTGTTTTTTTGTGTCCCCAGTGTCTGGCACATAGTAGGCATTTAATGAATGCTTAGCTAGTTGAGTTGTTTTCCATCTGACACAATTGGATATGGAGCACCAAATGAGAATAGGGATGGCTGTAAAGACAAAACAACCCAACACCAATCCACAATCTTTTCTTCCTCTTCCTCCTCCTCCTCCTCCTCCCGCTCCTCCTCCCCCTCCTCCTCCTCCTTCTCCTTCTCCTCTTCCTCCTCCTCCTTCTTCTTCTTCTTCTTCGGAAATTGGGGTTAAGTGATTTGCCCAAGGTCACATGGCTAGTTTTTGTGTTAAGTGTTTGAGGCCGGATTTGAACTCAGGTCCTCCTGACTCCAGCGCTGGTGCTGTATTCACTGTGTCACCTAGCCACCCCATTCTTTTCTTTTCTTGAGAGGCTTCATTGGCATCTGGAAATAATTCAGTATCTAGAAAGAAAATCCTGGTCTCTCTGGCAGCTGAGCTAGAGATTGGAACCATGCCTACAGACTATCCATAAACTCTTGCCTCTGGCCAGCTTGCAGGGGAAAAGTATCTGTTTTTTCCACCAGTGTGGGTAGTATGGGGCTAGGACTTAAGCCAGAGTGAAGTGACCCATTTATACTATAATATCTATATTAGACAAATGAACTTTTCAAGGACTAATGAAGAATGAAATGAGCAGAACTAGAACAATTTATACAATGTTGCAGTATTGTAAAAAATTAACAACTTAGAAAGCTTCTAAGAACTAGCTTTAGGACAATGAGCATTCATGATTCCAAAGTACTGATGATGAAACATGCTGTCTGTAAAAGGGATGATGGATTTGTGTGCTTTGCTTTGATCTGCATTCAGAGTTGATCAGTTCTTTATCTGGATGTGGATGGCATTTTCCTTTGTGAGTCCTTTTTATTTGTCTAGGATCATTGTGTTGCTGAGAAAAGCTGGGTCATTCATAGCTGACCATCAAAAAATGCTGCTGATAGTATATACATTTTTCCCTGGTTCTGCTAACTTCATTTTGTATCACTTCTTACAAGTCTTTTCAGGTTTTTCTGAAATCTGCCTCTTTATCATTTCTTAATGCACAATAGTATTCCATTACATTCATATAGCACACTTGTTCAGCCATTCCTCAATTGATGGGCATCCCCTTAATTTCTAATATTTTGCCACTAAAAAAAGGGCTGCTATAAATATTTTTATACACGTAGGTCTCTTTCCCTTTTGAATGATCTCTTTGGGATATAGACCTAGTAGTAATATTGCTGGGTCAAAAGGCATACACAGTTTGGTTGCCCTTTGGGCATATTTCCTAATTGCTTTCCAGAATGGCTGGATTAGTTCACAACTCCACCAACAGTGTATTAGGGTCCTAATTTTCCCCCATCTTTTCCAACATTTATCATTTTCTTTTTTAAAAAAATCATATTAGTCAATATGATAGGTGTGAGCCATTATCTCAGAATTTTTCAGTTGGGGAATGGCTTGTATTCTTATAAATTTGACTCAATTCTCTATATACTTGAGAAATAAGGCCTTTATCAGAGATACTTGTTGTAAAGATTGTTTCCCAGCTTTCTGCTTTCCTTCCAATCTTGGTTGCATTGGTTTTGTTTGTGCAAAAGCTTTGCAATTTTATATAAGCAAAATTATTTTTATTTTGCATTTCATAATGCTCTCTCTCTCTCTCTCTTGTTTGGTCATGAACCTGTAACTCACTTAATTTCTTTAAGAATTTGGTTGCTATAAAAGAGGCAAGAAAAAAGGTTTCACAATGGAGGGGGAAAGGGGAGGAGGTGAGAGGGAATGAGTGAACCTTAGTCTAATTGGATTTGGCTTAAGTAGGGAATACACACTCAGTTGGATATCTTACCCTATAGGAAAGTAAGGGAGGAAGGAGATAAGGAGGGGGAGGGGAGATGGTAGAAGGGAGGACAGATTGGGGGAGGGAGTAGTCAGAAGCAAGCACTGTTTTGAAAAGGGACAGGGTCAAAGGAGAAAATAGAATTAAGTGGCGGGTGGGACAGGATGGAGGGAAATATAGTTAGTCTTTCACAACATGACTATTGTGGACGTGTTTTGCACGTCCACATGTATATTATACACATGTATAAGTTATATTGAATTGCTTGCCTTCTAAGTGAGAGTGAGTGAAGAGGGGAAAAAGGGAGAGAATTTATAACTCAAAGTTTTAAAAACAAATTTAAAAATTGTTTCTATATGCAAATGGGAAGTAAGATATACAGGTAATGGGGTAGAGAAATAGATCTTGCCCTACAAGAAAATAAGGGGGAAGGGAATAAGAGGGGTGCATGATAGATGGGAGGGCAGCCTGGGGGAGGGGCAATCAGAATGCACAACATCTTGGGGTGGGGGGGGAGGGGAGAGATGGGGAGAAAATTTGGATCTCAAAATCTGGTGGAAATGAATGCTGAAAACTAAAAATAAGTTAATTTAAAAAACTATATGATTAGGACAAACAGATACATTTCATATTGATAATTCTAAGAAATAAAAAAAAATGATCCATCGTGAAAAAAAAAAGAATTTGGTTGCTATGCCACTTGATCCATGTATGTTTAGTATTGATATTACATCATTGTCTATGGTACTTTTTAGCAAAAATATAGTTTCCTTCCTTATCTCTTTTAATTAGGTTCAGTTTTGCTTTTGCTTTGTCTGAGATCATGATTGCTACTCCTGTTTTTATTATTTAATTTCAGCTGAAGCATAATAGATTCTGCTCCAACCCCTTACCTTTACTCTGTGTGTATCTCTCTCCTTTGAGTGTATTTCTTGTAAGCCACATATTGTAGGATTCTGGTTTTTGTTCCCCTCTGCTATCTGCTTCCATTTTATGGGAAAGTTATTCACATTCACAGTTACTGTTACTGTGTATTTCTCTCCATTCTATTTTTCCTCCTGTTTGTCCTCTCCCTCCTTTCATCCTTTTTCTCAGCAGTGTTTTGTTTCTGTCTACTGCCTCTCCTGATCTACCCTCTCTTCTGTTGTCAGTCCCCCTTTTCCCCCCTTACTTAATATCCTCCCTACCTACTTTCCTGTCATGTAAGACAGATTTATAAATTCAACTTATTGTGTATATTATTTCCTCTTTGAGCCAATACTGATGAAAGTAAGGTTCAAGTGATGTCCTTGATCAACTGAGTGATAGAGGAAAGGGTGGAAACTTGAAGTGGCAATAGGGAGCCATGACCTGTTAGCCAAGGAGAATGAGTGAAAGTGCAGCCAGTGCTGGAAAGGGTGTCCAGGGAGACTGTGTCATCAGGTTGCAGCCAAATTTCAATAAAATCTAGTAGATGGAAGGGATGGTAGAGGATTAGATTTAATATAAAGGGAAGCTTGTTGCTTATGCAACAGGCATTCCAGAGGGTACAGTGGCAGGGCTGGCTAGAATTAGGATGAGACTTTAGGATGGCAGGGTTGAAGGGGCTAAGAGTGAGAAAAGCATTGGGAGTGTTCAATGTGGTTTGGATGATGAGCTACAGGAATTCAAAGTCATTGAGATGTGAAAGGAATGACCAGGTGAAATGAATGAAAATATTTATTACAGAGTAGAGGGTGCCTCTGCCCTCAAAAGACAGGCACAAAAAGAGATGGGAGGCCTGAAGGTAGTTGGAACATTGGGATGGCAGAAGGAGATGGAAGATGTTTGTGCTGGAACAGATAGGAATGGTTGCTGCAAGGCAGATGAACGATGCCTAGCCTGGACCATAGCAGACTTCCCTCAGATCAATTTATCCAGCCCTACCCTAAACACCAATCCTGCATCATCAACTGCCTCCAAAAATATCTATAAGTGCATTCTTAAATATGACTTTAATTACAAAGAAAATCTGAATATATATTACCCAATAGTCCCATGGCTTAATGTCTTTAGTACTGTGAAAAGGCAAAAAGTAGAAGTTAATTGTCTCTTAGTTATGTAGTTGTAGAAACCTAATGATGCTTTAAATCTATTTAAAGACACATGCCTTGTATACAGTATGGACTTAAGAGGTAATAGTGAAAAATAAGCATACCAAAGCAAATAAATGTCTGTATTTGCCATGTAAAAATGTATGTCTCATTATGCATTTTATGTACATTAATTCTTTTTCTCCCCCAGAATTTATTTATTTATTTTTAGTTTTCAACATTAATTTCCACAAGATTTTGACTTACAAATTTTCTCCCCGTATTTACCCCCCCACCCCAAGATAGTGAGCCTACTGAATACCCCTTCCTCCAATTTGTTCTCTCTTATATCCTCTCCCCCCAACTTTCTAGTAGGACAAGATGGATTTCTATTTCCCAGTTGCACGTAACAACATTTTTTTAACATTTGTTTTTAAAACTTTGAGTTCCAGATTTTATCCCTTCTTCCCTCCTCACCTACCCACCCTGGAAAGACAAGCAATTCAGTATAGGCTATATATGTGTAGTTATGAAAAACATTTCCATAGTAGTCATATTGTGAAAGACTATATTTCTCTCCAGCCTACTCCCCCCTCCACTTATTCTATTTTCTCCTTTGACCCTGTCCGTTTTCAAAAGTGTTTGCTACTGACTACCCTCTCTCCAAATTTGCCCTCCCTTCTATCATCTCCCCATATTATCCCTTTCCCTCATACTTTCCTGTAGAGTAAAATACCCAATTAAGTGTGTATGTTATTCGCTCCTTAAGCCAAATCCAATGAGAGTAAGGTCTCATTTCCTTTCACGTCCCTGCTCTTCCCCTCCATTGTAATAGCTTTCTCTTGCCTCTTTCCTGTGAGAAGTTTACTCTATTTTATCTCTCCCTTTCTCCTTCTCCCAATATATTCCTCTCTCACCTCTTAATTTTATTTTTTTATATCATCCTTTCATATTCAACTCACCCTGTGCCCTCTGTCTATGTATACATACAAACACAGTATACACACACACATCCATATATATTCACTTCAACTAGTCTCATAATGAGAAAAGTATCATGAGGTAAAAATATTGTCTTTCCATGTAGGAATGTAAATAGTTCAATTTTAATAAGTTCCTTATGATTTCTCTTTCCTGTTTACCTTTTCACATTTCTCTTGCTTCTTGTATTTGAAAGTCAAATTTTCTGTTCAGCTCTGGTCTTTTCATTAAGAATCCTTGAAAGTCCCCTATTTCATTGAATATCCATATTTTTCCCTGAAGTATTATACTCAGTTTTGCTGGGTAGGTGATTCTTGGTTTTAATTCTAGCTCTTTTGACCTCTGGAATATCACATTCCAAACCCTACAATCCCTTAATGTAGAAGGTGCTAGATCTTGTGTTATCCTGATTATGTTTCCATAATACTCAAATTGTTTCTTCCTGACTGCTTGAATAATTTCTCCTTGACCTAGAAACTCTGGAATTTGGCTATAACATTCTTAGGAGTTTTCTTTTTGGGCTCTTTTTCTTTTGGCTTTTTGGAGGGCAATTAGGGTTAAGTGACTTGCCTAAGGCCACATGGCTAGTTTTTGTGCTAAGTGTCTGAGGCTGGATTTGATCTCAGGTCCTTCTGACTTAATAGAGGCAGTGCTCTATTCACTGCACCACCTAGCCACCCCCTTGAGATCTTTTTCAAGAGGTGATTGGTGAATTCTTTCAATCTCTATTTTACCCTCTGATCCTAGAATATTAAGGAAGTTTTTCTTGATAATTTCTTGAAAGATGATGTCTAGGCTCTTTTTTTGATCATGACTTTCAGATAGTCCAATAATTTTTAAATTATCTCTCCTTGATCTATTTTCCAGGTTAGTGGTTTTTCCAATGAGATATTTCACATTTCCTTCTATTTTTTCATTCTTTCGGATTTGTTTTATAATATCTTGATTTCTCATAAACCATTCTAATTTTGAAGGAATTTTCTTCAGTGAGCTTTTGAAATTCCTTTTCCATCTGGCCAATTCTGTTTTTTAAGACATTCTTCTCCTCATCGGCTTTTTGGACCTCTTTTGTCATTTGAGTTAGTCTGTTTTTTTTTTAAGGTGTTATTTTCTTTTTTTTTTGTTTTTTTTTTTAAGCAATTGGGGTTAAGTAACTTGCTCAAGGTTACACGGCCAGTTATTTCTGGGTGTGGTGCTGAGTATCTGAGCCCGGATTTGATCCAGGTCATCCCGACACTGGAGCCGGTGCTCTTACTCACTGAGCCACCTGGCCGCCCCTAAGCAATTGGGGTTAAGTAACTTGCTCAAGGTTACATGGCCAGGTGTTTCTGGGTGGGTGCTAAGTGTCTGAGCCCGGGATTCGATCTCCAGGTAATTCCAACACTGGAGCCGGTGCTCTTACTTGCTGTGCTACCTGGCCACCCCGTGGTGTTATTTTCTTCAGCATTTTTTTGAGTCTCCTTTAGCAAGCTGTTGACTCATTTTTCATGACTTTCCTGTATCACTCTCATTTCTCTTCCCAATTTTTCCTCTACTTCTCTTACTTGATTTTCAAAATCCTTCTTGAGCTCCTCCATGGCCCGTGATCAATTCATAATTTGCTTAGAGGCTTTTGATGCAGGAGTTTTGACTTTGTTGTCTTCTTCTGGTTCTATGTTTTGATCCTCTTTGTCACCAAAGAACAGTTCTATAGTTTGATTTCTCTTCCTCTGTTTGCTCATTTCCCCAGCCAATTACTTGACTTTTCAGCTCTTTGCCACGGTAGAACTCTGCTTCCAGAATGGACAGTGCTGTGTCCCAAATTTCTGGAGTTTTTCATAGCTGTTGTCAAGCTGTTCTTCTAGGCACCTGCCTCAGAACTGTGAGGAGGACTGCTTCTAGCGCTCCTCACCCCAGGACTGCCACCCAAGACTGCAACCCAGATCCAAGCAGGGCAAAGCAAAGAATCCTGCTTCAGCACCAGCAGAGAGATTCCTGTCATTGTCATCTGGTCAGCTGCTTGGTCCCCCCACTATCTGTGGGCCTGGAGCCCTGGAAGCAACTGCTGCTGCCATTGCTGCTACTGCCTCCACCACCGTGGGGGCAGGGGCAGACTGTGCTCTTTTCTCACCCAGGTCCAGCAGAGTTTCCCCACTGATCTTTTCCTTTCTCTTTGGTGTTTATAGGTTGAGAAGTTTGGAAATCACCACAGCTGCCAATGATTCAGTTCCCTGAGGTCTACTCCAGATGGTCTGTGCCACTGGGTCTGTACTGGCACAGCCCAAGATGTACTGAGCTCTGATCCCAGCACTGTGTGATGGACTCTTCCTTTTGGTCTGCCTGGCTGACTTTAAATGGAGATGTATTTCACATGGTCATGTTGTGGGTTCTGTAGCTGTAAAATTCATTTAGAGTAATTTTTTTTACAGGTATTGGAGATAATTGGGGATACGATCAAGTTCCTGCTTTGGCTCTGTCCCTTATGTACATTAATTCTGTCGGGAGGTGAGTAGTGTTCATTATCAGTCTTCTGGAATCATGGGAAATCAGTGTATTGTTCAGAATTCTCAAGTTTTCC
Organism: Petaurus breviceps papuanus; assembly: GCF_028583685.1. Classification (NCBI taxonomy): domain Eukaryota; kingdom Metazoa; phylum Chordata; class Mammalia; order Diprotodontia; family Petauridae; genus Petaurus; species Petaurus breviceps. Next base: position 3,939,178 of record NW_027185809.1, read on the forward strand.
AAAGTTGTCTTTACTATGTTGTTCTTAACATATAAATTATTCTCTTGTTTCGCTCACTTCATTCTTTATCAATTTATACAAGTCTTCCCAGGTTACTCTGGGAACATTATTTCTTTCATTTCTTATGCTGCAATGATATTCCATTACATTTATATAATATTATTTGTTTAGGCATCTCTCAAATGCTACATGATTTTTCTAAATTTTCACCACAACAAAAAGGGCTGTTTTATCTATCTGTCTGTCTATCTATCTATCTATCTATCACCTGTGTGTATATATATATATATATATACATACATATATAAAAGATACATATATCAAAAGTATAGAAAAATGATCATATGTACAGTATATCTAAATATACATATATACTTACATACATGATCATTTTTCCTATATCATTGATCTCTTTGGAAAACAAGCAGTGGTATCACTGCGTCAAAAGCAATGCACAGTTTAGTACCTCTGGAGGCAAAACTACAAATTGCTTTCCAGAGATTACTCTTTTTAGAAAATTCTTGCTTTATCTACTCTAATTGAACTTGTGCCCAAGCCGTATTTTTTATTTGATGCTTTGCTTGTACATGTTTTTCAGTCATTCTGGGTTTGTGTCTTGATTGTCCCTGTCACCATAATAGCTTTTTATAGTAGAATTAAAAAAATTGTTTTGTTATTTTTCCAATCTTGTTTGATGACTTTGGACTTTGTCCTTGGGCCAAGGGTCGGATCTACATAACTGCAGCTCATTTCAATCTTCACTCCTCACTTAGTACACTGCCTTAGGACCCTTTACTATTATTTGCCCCAGATTTGCTACCTCTAGGTACAGGTCTCTTTCCTGTGTCTGTCCTGTATCTTTGTCACACCATCCCATGGAGAGCAACAAAACTGTTGATTGGCACCTGTTTCTGTTCTCTACACAAGGTCAGGCCACTCTGCACCTGATCTAGGACCCCTTCCTGCCTTAGTGCACTGCCAAGGATGAGCCTCTGCTCAGTCCATGCATGGGAATGCTCAAGAAGGACATTGTGACTAGAAGCCACAGACCTCACTTTCTATTTTACTTGGGCTGGACAAATGACTTGCTATTATTTTGTCAAGGATTTTTGGTTGACTCATTCTGGTGTGCTTTTAAGACCTTTGTGGAGTAGTAATGGGGGAGAGCTCCACCATCTTGGCTGGTATCCCAAAGTTCTTAATTTTTTATATTTGATATTAGGTATATTGGAAAGACCCCAAACTCAGCTGACTTGGGTTCAAGGTCTACCCCTTCTTATTATTACCTTTATGTGTGGGTATGTGAATTTACTTTTCTGAGTCTCCTTCCTGATTTATGAAATTGTTTTACAGAGTATTTATAAAGAAATCTCTATAAACTATAAATGTGGGTTTTAGTTTTTAAAATCATACACTTTCCACAGCTAACATCCCAGTTCAGGACCATACCATCTCTTTCTTAATAACAATAACAGCCTCTGGACTGCTTTCCATGTCTCTGGATTCAGCTCTCTAAAATCTACCCTTTAGATACTCAGTCAAATAATTTTCTCCAAAGCTCCCTTGCTCAGAAGACATAGCTGGTTCTTTTGCTTCTTAAGTGAAATATAAAATCAATACCCAAGCTTCCAAGGCCCTTCATCAAACCACTGCAACATATGACCCTTGTAGCCTGACTTTCCTCTAATTCCAGCCAACTAGACCACTTGCCATTTTATTTTTGTCACATTATTTACCGTCTCTGTGCCTTTTGTGTACTGTCCCTCATTGCTGAATTTGTCCACCATTTCTCCAGTTATTGACATTATTCCTTGCTTCAAACTCAAATAGTCAGCTGGTGATGTGAGACTGGAGCCAGGGCCTGCTGTGTCCTCTGGGCTCTGTGATACTGCAGGTGTATCAAAGGCACTGAAGACACACTTACTTAGTATTCAGAGGGGCAGCCCTGCAAATGCAGTTAGATCTCTCCTGATGCTAGGGGAGAAGGGAATGCCCAGACCAAAATCAGAAGTGTCTGCCAACTTCAGGCTCGTCCGAACAGCCTGGGGATGTTTCAATCCTTTGTTCAATGATTGCCTAGGAAACTTTTTTCCCTCTGTAGGAAGCCTGTGCAAGTGTGCCATGGGGATCCCTCTTCTAATTGGTGCACCTAGAGATAAGGAGAGCACTCTAAAGTACAGAGCAGGTGAGTAGCATTATAGTTCAGAAGGTACTGATGAAAATGATGCCTTGGGGCAGCAAATTCAACCTGTCATTCTGGACAGTTTGGAGATGGGAGCAGATAGGTAAAACAGGTGAAGAAAGGAAGTCAGAGGAAGGGTAGAAGATTGGGGGCATCTAGAGCCAACAGGAAAAATGTGGGGGGCAGGGAAGGAGATAATACTCAGGGGACTTATAGATGAAAAGAAAGATAGGGACCAATCCAATGTGGCTGTCAACAATAGTTGTGAGCTGATCCACTTATTGGTCGGTGCAGAGAGGCACAAAGGAGAGAAATGTGGTCCTGTGGTCAGACCACGTTTTTGTCTGGTTTGGTTGGGATGGGGATTTCTCCTTCGCTGACTTTCTCATCTCACTGAGTTTGGGATACTAACCCCCAGGCTGTAGCAGCACTGACTGTGACAGAATCATTTCACTCAGTTGGCCCAAGGTGAGTTACTGTCACTGCCCATCTCCTGGGTACTGCCCCACTACCATTAATACATTGTTCCAATTATGGGAATGACTTTGGCATGGTTGGCTCAATAGAGGAGGTTTCCCCAATATGAGGCTGAGACAGTGGCATAATGTATAACCATCCAAACAAACCTTCTGCCAGCCTTGCAGAGGAGGAACTGAAAAGTCAGACCTAGATGATTAATCTATTAAATATAAAAGACCCATGACCTCCCCACAGTTCACATGAGCAGCCATTCATCCCCTAAACAACACAGTAATCTACCAAATCTGTTTATTACCCTGGCCTGGGCTTTGTTGACTGTAGTTCTTACCAGGTGACATATTTATGCTTCCTTTCACCTTGCAGGCTTCACTTTGGGGAATGAGGAATGCATCACCAAGAAAAGAGACTTGTGCCTTATATAGATTTGCCTATTTTAACCTAAAGGTTTGCAAGTTTAAGAGAAAACAAATGTTTGCCTGCAACATGTTAATTACAAAGAGGATTTTTAGTGGCATTATTAACATCAAGGAAAATGAAAATAGTAAGTGGCTCATATATAGTAGTGAACAGTTGCCATGTTGGATGGGAAGAGACCAAATATTAGTTACTCTTTTGTCACTTAAAGGGCATATCCCACCCACATTGTTCTTAAGCACAGAACCTATGAAAAACCTGGGTGTGGGGTGTGTGTGGATTTGCAAAGTGAAAAGCAGGAAAGTTTCCTTACTCATTGTACTTTATTAGATGAATTTTGATAAACTGAAGGCAATCAGGAGCTGAGTATAAACCAGTCATTAGAATTTTCCCTTATATAGGGGAGTCAATCAGTGGTAAACATGGAATCATTTTTTTCTGCCCATGGTGAGAGGCAAAGTTGTGCTGGGAAGGTATCTTAGAGACCATTGCATCCAATGACTTCATTTTATAGCTTTGGGGTACTGAGAGTAAGAGAATCTGGGCGTGAATTGAGGTTTTAGAGCTTGATACTTGTGCTTTGGAAAAGTCATTTCCAAATGAAAAGTCATTCATTCCCCTGATCAAAGGAGATGGAAGCACAGAAAATTTAAAATTCAACTCCAGACCTTTGGCTTCCTGTCCATCACATTCTCAGATTCACAAAGCTATCTTCCAATTCTCAGGACCTCCCTTTACTCATCTATAAAGAGGTTAAGTGAAGTCACAGGGCAAGTACCCATGGTCAAACAGCATGTGCTAGAGTAGGGACTTAAAACTTTGTGTCTTTTGACAACAAATCTAAGGCTCTTTCCATTATTCTAAATGGCCTAAGGATGCACTGAAATGTCTCACAGCTTTGGAAGTTAAGGCGGAATTGGACCGAGATCTTTGACTCCCAAGTGAAGTGCGTTCGTTCTCCACTTTATCGCATCATCTCCTCTAAGCTACACGAATCTGTGTTCTTGCCTTCTCTGCCCTTCCGAGCTTTGGGGCAGGAACTAAGTCCTTCCCATCTTTTTATCTCTATAATGGTCAGCAGGGTTGTCTTGTAAGTACATTTTACTCAGGGAATACTTGTTAGTTTTGAATTTCTTTTCCATGTTGTCACCTGGTCCTTCTCAGTTTTAAAGGCACGATTCAAGTCTATTTCCTCTATGAAGCATTCCTTGGTTACTGTACCCCCGATCATACTGATTTCTTCCCTCTCTGAATTTCCCAAGTAGTGAGAATCTTGTGAGGATTGGCCTATTCCTAGGCTCTAGCTGAAAAATGTGACTCCATGTTTTACCATCTATTGACCCCTCTACGTAAGGGAAAGTTCCTATGTACCCAATGACTGTTTTACATAGCTCCTGATTACAATCAGTTTGCAAAAATTCACTAACAAAGGTACAAAAGGTGAGGAAACTTTCCTAATTACAATGCCTTTTTGAAAATTGGGGGGGGGTGAGGAGAGGTGTCCACAGTCCAGGCCACCTGCTGATTGACTGACTTTAGGGTTCCCCCTTTTATTCAGTCCCATTATTCTTCCCAGCAACAACCACCAGATTGGGATAGTCAGAGACCTAGAGCTCTGGGCTTTCAACCTGAGTGCCTGTGAAATGGCTCACCTGCATCTTTACCCAGGTTTAAAGTCTATGGGACTGAAGAGCTGGGAAACTGTATGCTTGCATGCCTATAAGCAAGAAACTTCTTGACTTGTGATCTTTTGAAGGTTTATATTCCTTCCGCATACATCTATTCTTTACAATTAAGCCTTGAGTCTAATACTATCATATTTCTGTGAAGTAGCCTTGTCCCATCAAGTTTCTCAGAGGCTATATATAGGCATGTCTTACACCCCCTAACAGGATTTAGCATGACTGGATGTAATGGGAATGTAAGTTTTTAAGGTCTTCCCTGCCCCTAGGCTAAAGTGCACCTGGAGCCTGGGGTGGGAGGCTTGTTTTTCAGTAGATACTTCTTGATTGGCCAGTGAGTCAATAAGGTTGTTCCATTCTCTGAGCCAGGAGAAGGCTATATAAGCCCTGATGTGTAGCTTTGTTTGGGGGCTCATTTTGAGAAGTGTTCTGTGATTTGATCAGATGAGACTCTGGGAAGCCGTTGGTTGCTGAGAGCCTCCCCTCCCCCCCCCACGGCTTTGAAACATCCAGATGTTGATTTGGTTTGGATGTAATGGTTGGACAGTTTGGAAAGCTGTCTATTTGACCTGTTTCTGTCTTGATAATTCTGTCTGTATACTTGAAGTTCGGGGTGCTGACCTTTTTCCCCTGAACTAGGTAAATGATACATGTTTGACTGATTAAAGTAAGCTTGTTAACCCATTTTGAGTTGCTTTCCTTTAACGAAGCAGATCCAAGAACATGTGTTGCGCAGCCACCCTGGGGACGCTGGGGTGCTTGCTGCTATGCCGGAGTACATAACAGGCACATCATAATGCCAGAATGACGGGCATGTAACTTCACTATTTATCCATAAAATGAGGAAATTCGACTAGATGAATTCTAAAGTTGCTTCTTAGCCATGCAAAGAACCATAATTACTATTATGTGAAGGGCTTTCTAGAGGAAAGGGATTAAGCAGATACTCTAGGTCCTATATATCCTCTGGGATGTAGCTATGGTAGGGAGGAAGGGAAGGGTAAAAGACACAAAGAAACACATTTGGTTTTGATGCCAGGAGAAACTTCCCAACAATTATGGTGGTCCATAAGTAGAATGGCTCCCTTGGGAGGCAGTAGGGACCACATCAGTGGGATTTTTTGAGAAGAGGCTAGCATAAGTTAGAGTGTGTGTTGGTGTTTCTGGGTATAGGTGGGACCAAATGACTAATGAGTTGTCTTCCAACTCTAAAATTTAGACATTCTGTCTGCCCAGGATATATTATTTTGGCCAAATAGAGGCCTCAAGTGTCTTGGGGCAGCTCCTTTGTGTGGACTCTAAAAATTCCCATGGAACCTAGAATTCTGAAGGTGCAGAGTATGCTGCTTTTCTAAATCTCAGGCCTGAGGTTAGTCGTGTGGAGAAATAATTTTTCTAAGAAGAGTTGAGCTGCTTTTATCTTCCATTACACTGGTTTCTATAGTAGCTCACAGATAAGAAAAGGATTAGGGCTTTGCGTCTTGTTCAACAGGGAAGGAGCCAGTTTAGATTAACCCTAGTTAGAGACAATCATGTTAAATTCCATGTCCCACTACCCTTCTTCCCTGGCCCTCTCGGATGTGAACAAAAGAGAAATATATAAGGATAAAATGAAAAACTATCAATTGTGGGGTCATTTCTCGGGGTCCCTGGACCTAGAATCTAGGACTTATGAGGAAGGGGCACAGGATCTTGTCCGTGTGAGGAAACAGTTCAGTGATCTCTGTGTACAGTGGGCAGGAGGAATGGACACCAGGGTAGGGTTATGGGACTGTAAGGAGGTAGGCTTATAATAATGGCAACAACAGCTCAAATGTATAGAGAGATTATCACGTGTCAGATGTTGGGCTAAACACTTTAAAATTAGCCCATTGGCTTCTTACAGCAACTCCAGGCGGTAGGGACGTTTTTTTATTTTAAGGCAAACAGAGGTTAAGTGACTGGCTTAGAGTCACACAGCTAGTAAGGATCTGAGGCCAGACTGAACTCACATCTCCCGGACTCCAAGCCTGGCACTCTATCTACTGTGCTACCTAGCTGTCGCCATAAATGAGGAGAAAAATGAATAACAACTTGACAGGGAGAGGCATGTTAGAGCTGCCCTCCCATAGCTCACCCTCATGGGTCAAAAAAGAGGCACTCAGAGGTTTTTAGCCTGGGGTTCTCGAATGGCTTAATTTTTTGATAACTCTAATATCTCACTTGAACTGGTTTCTTTATATTCTCATGTATTTTATTTTATGTACTTTAAAACATTATTCTGAAGAGAGGTTCATAAGTTTTACTAGGCTGCTAAAGGAGTTCATAAAGGTTACAATCTCTGACTTCCAACCTTCTGGTAATTTTTTAAAGGGTAATGAGCGACACAGACTAATGATGTGTACAGAAATCTGGCCTAAGAACAGAAATGTACTGGCTGCATAATCTCCATTAAATCTCTCAACCTCCCAGTGCCCCAGGCAGCTAAGACAGTAAATAGTAGTAGAGTTGTTGATCAGCATTGCATTCTAAATTCAGGTCCTCTAACCCCAAAGCAAGTAACCTTTGCACTATACCATGTGCTTCAGTAATTCTGTCCATTCTGACTTGGCAAGCAAACCGCCACCACCTCCCAATGGATACCAGCCAGGACACAGAAAGCAAGAATCCTAGAAATAGCCGCGCCCTTAGTGCTTTCTACTCTCACCCCCGATCATCATCATTGCCCCGACGATGATGACCCAGGGAGCAAATTTCGTGGAGGATACACCCTATCAACTGACTTTGCATGGGCTATAGCTGCCCTCACCCTTCTCAGCAGCTGCATCTACTGAAGACCCAGCAAAGAAATCTCAAAGAAAGTCCTAGGTTTTATCAAGAGAAATGATATTAAGAAAGATGCGTTACCATCACTTTGCTGTGACTGGCTGGGCCCTCGTTGCCAGATCCCTCAGGTGAGAGGAGGAGCTGTAGCTCCTCAGACTGAGCTAGTGCCTTGTGCTTTCCATTTCCTGAGGGCACAGCATATACCCTAAGAGAACCCTATAAGAGTTCCAGCTGGGCTTCTTCTATCTGCTGTGAAGGGAGTATGCCCTTTCCTTCAGCCTCCTCAGGCCAGAGGTCCAATTGTACTTCCTGCTGCCACTTGGAGAGCCTCCATTAGATAGAAAAGAAATTATCCCTTTGACTTCTAACTTTCCATCTCCTTCTGCTCCTGCCCTTGAGGGAACAGGAAAAAGAAAGTTGGTGGCAAAAGAGACTTCTTTCTCCTAATTCCGATGTCTACCTTTGCCCTTTTCCTACTTAATAGCCAGCCTTTGGAGGGACAAGGAGTTGTGAAGTGACCATATGCTACACATCTTATATTTCACTTGCCTTCAGTTAAGTTTCCAACCTCTGTTGGGAAGAGGAACGGCATCTTCAACTCAATGATGAATATTCTCAAACCTGGTCATACTCTTTTACATTACAGTGACTCTGAACTCCTGTGGATCATTATCAAAATCCCTTTACCACCCCCAACTAAGCAATTCCCTATTCCCATCATCCCCCCCTTAACCCTTACACCACAAAGATTGAACCGAACCCTACCCAGTCATTCCACTGTGTTCTCTGGAATGCCTGTTCCATAGGCAACAAACCTGCCTTCATCTTAAACTCAAACTCATTTTCTCTACTAGTACTGATGGGGTTCTTTGAGTGTCTATGTTTGTAACATCATTTTGTAAAATCAATTTGTAAAATTATATTTCCCATCCAACCCCCCAGTCTCAGAGTATTAACTCTGCCCCTTCCCCCTGCCAGCACTCTGCCTAGCAACAATTCATGAACTGTCCATCTCCCCTTAGTATAATGGCCAGCTACACCTATGAATTCTTCAATGCACTATCTATAGGTTAACTCCTTAGCCAATTATAAACATCCTGAATCCTCTTTAGGCTTGGTTCCCAACATCCATCTTGTCAAACATGACACTGATGGGTGGCAAACTAGGCACTTCTCAGTCAGCCCTGACCGCTAGCTGACTTAGTGATGTTTCAAACCTAAAACCACACCTCCATCTAGCCCCACCTTGGGCTATTTCCCAGTGAATTAAGGGCAATATGCCTGCACAATAGATAATAAAAGTGCATGTTCCTTTAAGCAGTAACCACTCCTTAACTCCTCCCTAATCTCACCCTTACTCACCTAGTTAGCATAATTGGCATCTGATTTACTATTGTAACTCTTTATAAACTATACTTATGACTTCTTTAAGTTTGCAGGTTCCCTGAGAACTCTTGCTCACTATAAAGCGTAACAATAAACTTTTACAATCCTGACTTCAAGATTGCTTGGGTCCTATGAATTCATTCCAGACTGCCCACTCAGGGACTCTGGCCATTGGAGCCCCTGCAGTACCTATCACTCCCTCCTCAGTTCTTTCTGTAGCCTGACTTCAAACTCATAACATAGCCTTCCTAGTCACCCTTTCCAGTGGATGACTGTACCTTCATTCATTGTCCTTCGCTAACTAGGAGAGGTGGAGGAACTGAGATATTTGCTTTCCATTGTTACTTCCACATTCTCTTCTTAACACCATCACTCAGTATCATCCTTCCCTTGGAGGTAGATGGTACTTATTCATATTTATCACCCAAACAAAAAAATGATAGCTCTTGTCTATAGATCACCAGATCACTCCCCGTTTTTCCTCAACGTGTTCAGTAACTGAATCACAATTTTTCTCTCCTCAACTCCAGCCCTCTGTAATGTAATACCAAGCAAAGGCAACTTCCCAGGTTCAAAATACCAGCATAGGTGCTCTCTATTTTATTCAGTAACAAACCCAGAACAGAGAAGATCAAAACATGACATCATTCAAAATACAGCATTTACTAAGTGTGATTAAATAATCTCCAAGGACTACCCCACCCCAGGACTTTCCAATCATTCAATCAATTACAAAGTCCCAGTTCTAAATACTACTCCACCCCTAGGCTATACCTTCATTTGGTCCACCACAAAACCCCTCTTCTCAAATGGAGATTAGTTTCCAGACATAGGTAAAGTACCTTCAATTGTCAATCACAGAGCACAATAAGGTCAAAAGTTCCCCATCTCCTGGATCACAATTGAATCTACCCCAGAGTTACATCAAGTTTAAACACAGCACTTAATACCCAAATGGAGGTCTTTTCTTCATCTTGACACGAGGCAAGTTCTCAGCAATCTTAGTTCCTAGAGAGACAAGGCTTAGCAAGGCCATAAGATACATTGCCAGTCCCTTCATGAATTTATCCTCTGTCTGTAGAACAGCCCTAGAACCCCTGAACACATTAGCAAAGCCCTCTCCCAGGATTTCTGTAAACATACAACAAGAAAATCCTTCTTCAGGGCTTCTGAACCAACAGAAAGGCTCCCAGACCCCTGCAACAACAGTACTGTCCCTCACCAGTGGACAGTATTCACTCTCTGTCTGCAGGACAGTCTCAGGCCTTCTTAGCGAACAGCCAGGTTCCAGGACTTCTTCAACAAAAGGACAGTCTTTCACCAGTGGACAAATCTGGCAAAATAACATCAAAACAGACAGACAAAGTACCAGCAAAACAGCCATGTCTCCTCAGTCCTTGGCAGCTCAGGGGGCAGGTCTCAAAAGTCCAGGGCAATTCAAAGCGGCCACCAGCAATTCTCTTAGTCTCTCTCTCTCCACGAGGTGCTGCTTCCAAAAAAAAAAATCTTCCGCCTCTCTCTAGTGTCTCTCCAAATCTACGTCACCAGCTCCTCCCAATTCAGGACTTTCTTTTCACATCAACAAGCCCATCCCACAGGTGGGATTAACAAACTCTGGGTTTTAACACAATCAATTTGAAAACCAAGCCAATACAGGGGAATCTTTAATTGCCATTACTATCACACCTTCCTATGAGGGGAGTTCAGCATATGCATTGACTTTCCCATAAATAACCTCATTACTCAGTTCTTCAACCTGCTTACTTCAAATAGGTAAACATCTGCCCACACTTGTTCGCACACAAAGATGGTCAGCCCTGTGAGCTTTCCATCCAAATGCACCTCTTCTGTGTTGAAGAATTCTGAAATCTCCTTATTTGGCCACGATTTATTGGTTTTATATCTCTTCCCTTTTCTTCTCTTCCAAAACCCCATATTTTGCCCACACTGTAACCTCCAATACTTCAATCATTCGTCTCTCTCCCAGATAATCTGCACTACACTAGCCACTTTCACCTCTTTTCACCATATTGACCCCTTGGAGAACAAATTCAACTTGACACTGCCCTCCTTTCTTCAACTCCTATCCTTTTTATCATATGGCCAATTGCTCCCAGTCAAGCCTTAGCCTTAGATTGCTTTAACAATTCATCACATTTGCTCCCATACACGTGCTACTCATGAAGATGGAGAAATCATGCAATCATTTTGACAGGGTCCACTACAAATTTATGCTATATGACATGAACTAGGACCTTACTGCTTATAGGCAATACCTCCTATAACAATTCAAGATCACACTTTCCACAGTGGTTCTTTTAGAATATTTTATCCCTCCTCAAAACTACTATGGCTTCCCCAGCTCTGACGGTCTCAGTTGAGAACCTTGCCAATAATTGTAAAAACAGGCCATTAGTCAAGGACTCCCTCTTTTCCCATTTTCTTCATCTCCTATCACCTAGATGACTTCTGCCACTGTCTCCTCCTTCATCCCTGTTTCACATGAAGTGGCCTTATTCTTTAGCAAAGCTATTCTACTTGTTTAAGCATTGCTTTTCATATGGTCTACTCCAACAGTTCTCTCCTCATTCCTTATCATTCCCACCCTTTCACTTATTTTTAGTCTCTGTCTACAACTCATTCCTTGATACCTATAAACATGTCCATGTCCCCCATCCCACCAATCCTGAAAAGACCCTCATTTGATGCTTCCATCCCTTATTAACTACCACTGTAAATCTCTTCTAAATCAAGCTAAATTCAAAAGGGAGGTCTATAATAGGTGTCTCCACTTTCTCTGCTTTCACTCCCTTATTAACTCCTTACGATCTTGGCTTCCAACCTTACCCTTCCACTGAAACTACAATCTCCAATGTAATCAATGCTCTCTGCAGTTCGTCTTTCTCAGTCCTCATTCTCCTTGATAGGTCTACAAACTTTGACCCAGTTGATCACTCTCTCCTCCCTGTTAATCCCTTCCATCTAATTTTTGGGATACTACTCACTCCTGATTCTCTTCCTCCCTATGGGACTACTCCTCAGTTCCCTTTGCTGGATTCTCCAGTTCATACTCTATTATCCATAGGTGTCCCTCAGGGTTGGTTCTGTCCTGGGTCCCCTTCTCTTCTCCCTTTACACAATTTCACCTGGTGATTTCATCAGCTCCCACTTTTATACTTATGATTCCCAAATCCACTTATCCTGCCTCAGTCTCTCTGCTTGACCTCCACTCTCACATTTCCAACTACCCTTCAGACATTTCACACTAGATGTCCAACAGACATCTTCAACTCAATACATCCAAAATGGGACTCATTATCACTCTCTGTAACCCTCCCTTCATCCCCACCTTCCTTATTACAAGAGAGGACAAGGTCATTCTCTCCTTCCCTAGGGTTTCCAAACCTGGAATCCTCTATATCTGACACCACATGTCCAAACTACTGCCAAGGACTGTTGTTTCACCTTTGTAACATCTCTTGTAGAGCAGCCTTCTTCTCTGCTCTGATCCTGCCAATACTCTTCTAACCCTTGGCACCTGGATTACTGCAACAGACTGCAGCTGGGCATAGCCTGGTGTCTCAGCTCTGTCCCCACCCCAATCCATGCTCCATTCAGCCACTAAAGTGATTTTCCTAAAGAGAAGGCTCAATCAATTGTGTCACAACCCCCCCCCCCCACCCTGGGGGGTCAGTTCTCTCCCTCCCCTGCCTGTTTGTTTGCATGTGGTCTCATTCTTTAGACTTTAAGTTCCTTGAGGGCAGGGACTATCTTTTGCCTCTTTCTGTATCCACAGAAATTAATGGTGCTTGGCACATTTCTTGTCGTTGGTCATTTCAGTTGTGTGTGATTCTTCCTGACCCCATTTGGGGTTTTCTTGGCAAACATATAGGAGTGTTTTGCCATTTCCTCCTCTAGGCTCATTTTATAGATCAAGCAACTGAGGCAAATAGGATTAAGTGACTTGTCCAGGGTCACACAGTTCGTTTTTGAGGTTGGATTTGAACTCAGGAAGATAAGTCTTTCTGACTTCAGGCCTAGCATTCTATCCTCTGTGCTTCCCCTCTAATACCTAGGAGGAACTTTAATTTTTTTTGATCCATTTGTTTTTTGTTGTCTTCCCCTTTCCATTGTAAACTCCTAGAGGGCAGGGAGTGTCTTTAGTCTCTTTTTGCATTCCCAGCTCTTTGCACAAGGCTGGGATTCAGTTGGGGGCACTTTGGTTAATTGGAACCTTGCAGCCTACTTGAACCTGAAATCTCTAGTCTGAGTCTCAGTGTTGTATCTATGATCAACATGTGTCCTACTTAAGGGTAAGGACCATCTTACTTCTCTGTATTCTGCTTACTTAGAAAAGTGCTTTGTATATAAAAGATGCGTACTGAATGTTCATTCATTCATTCCTAGACTTTTTTCGTTTCTTTTTAACATTCTCAAGGCAATCAGATTGTAGGGACAAACACATTATTTCTCACTGAAAATAAGAACTACAACAGAGATATTTTTTAGGCTAGTGATTTCTCTAAGATCAGATGTCTCAAAGAGAGGGTGTGACATTGCACAGAAGGTACCGGCTGTCTCAGTCTATCTGAAAGTCTGAGATAGAAATAGAGACCAAAAGAAGACTCGAGCATTTCTTACCTTTCTTTATCCTATCCAAATTGTGAAGTGAGGTTCCATTTTATTATCAAAGGGCATAGCAAACTAACACATCTCCCAGATGAGGTGTTTTCCTAAACTATCAGGTTTGTCCAGTTTATGTCCCACTATTTCTTCTCATTAAATCTCTGCTTGAGCCGAGCTAGTCCTTTCAATATCACGCTGTTCTGATTTTGGCCTCTATACCTTATTCATACTGCTCCCAATGACAGAAATGCCTTTTTCCTATTCTCTTCCTATTCATTCAAACCCTTCCTCCACTTTGTAAAGTTTGTAAATTATTCTGGTCCAAGCTGATTTCCCTCTTCTTTGACCTACCATAGTACTTGATACTTAGTGAGAAATTATATCCAGTGACTAACATTAAACTGGTGCACAGTGAATCATAGTCATAATAATAGATTCTAGTACTGATGGAGACCTTAGAGGTCATCAGGCCAAAATCCCTTATTTAATAGAGAAAAGAAAATGAGACCACTGAAGGTTAAGTGGAAATTTGACCAAGTTACATAATTTGTCTACATGTGGTCTTAGGAAGACCATTTAATCAATAAGCCTCAGTTTCCCCATTAACTAGATGAGAATGACACTACTTGCTTCAATGACCCTGAGAAATAATTCATATTTTTCAATATGATGCAGGGAATTCAATCCTAAGAAGGACTAGGAAGATATAGAAAGTGATCAGCTGAGAACTGATGTTTCCCAGACTGGTAAATCAGGGAATTATATAATATTTGTGAACAGATTTCGGGTTTGAATCTAGGAAAGTTCAGGACCTTTTCCTATTACTGTATGCTTAAAACCCTCCAAGTAAATGTTACAGAGGATTAATAGTTAAGGTATTCCCTTAAAGTCTGAAATATGTTGAGATGCCCTTAAGGAATTTGGAGTTCTCAGAAACACTCTGCCCCTGTTTGCTACCATGTTTCATAGGATTTAGAGTGGAGAGTACCTAAGAGATAAAGAAGAAATAAAATATAATAAGTTATACAAAGATCTGGCATAGCAAAAAGTCTCATCCACTATTATAGCTTAATTTTTCTCTAGATTTATTTTAGGAGCATTTAAAATCATGGAACCTTTCCCCAAGCCTAAGCAGAAGACCCTTCCTCAACATCTCAAACAAGTAGTCATCCCTCCTCTGCTTAAAAATACCCAGCAATGGGCAATTCACCGCCTCTCAGAGCAGCCCATTTGAGACTTCTCTAATTGTTAGGATACATGTGAAGTTTGGGTCTTTCCTTCTGTACCTGCCTTCCACTGTTCCGAGTTCTGAACTGTGGCCTCAGATAAAGCAAACCTGATCCACTCTCATGCTAGCCCTTCAAACAGATGAAGTCAGCTATTATATCTCTTCCTGAGACTTCTCTTATGCAGGTTAAACATCCCTAGTTTCTTTCACACAATTGTCCCATAGCATGGCTGCATTGAACAGCTCTTCTCATTATTTCAACTTAATTATACATGACTCCTCTTCTCACATTCTGTAATCCAGCCAAACTGCCCTTCTTGCTTTTCCTACATATGATACTCTGTCCCCGATCTCCAAGTCTTTGGCCTTCAGATAGTCTATTGCTCATTTCTGAAAAGTACTTCTGTTTCACCTGCACCTATTAGAATGCTTTGTTTCCTTCAAAGTTTTGCTGAAATCAAACCCTCTGCATAAAGTCTTTATTGACTACCTTTTCCTTGCAGAAACAAATACTTTGTACTGATTTTGAGTATAGTTTGTATTTTCTTATTAATCTATAGATATACACACATGCATGTATGCATATACATATACAGACACACATGTGTATCTGTCCATGTTTGTGTTTATCCTCACCCACTATTATAAAAACCATTTAGTGCTCATGGTTAGAAGACATCTCATAGAGTTAGAAAGCCAGCTTGTTTTTCTTTGTCACCCCTGTTGTCTCTGATTTTATAGAACAAATCTCGTCACCTATTATTTCCTTTACTCTTGAACAGGGAGTGTAAGTGTGCCCCCAACTAATAAATAATAAATCCTTCCAGCTCCATGTCAAACATTTTGCCATGAAACACTCCCTCTCTTTGGGTTTCCCTTTCTTCTGCTTTTCCCTCTCAAAGATGTTACCTAGCTGTCCTAAATTATCACAGTATGTTGCTGCCATGGCGTGACTGACTGTGTACTCTAAGTGGATCTAAAAAGCCATGTAAACCAAGGCTGAAACTTTAGAAATTGAAGCTGATACTGGTCATCACTCTTCCTCAGTGCACTAATAAATTGCTTTTCCTTTCTGTCTAGCTCCTCACTTTATCTGATCTCTTGTCTTTGGACCCATGAATGGGTGAAATTCTCACTGGTTTCTCCAGCAACCAAGACTGAGAAATTTCCCAAACAGAGATTAGTTAGTCCAAACTTTTCTTTTTTATAGATGAGGTCCAAAGACATCACCCAGGTAGCAAGTAGCAGAGTTATGACTTGAAAGGACAGTCTTCTGAATACAAACCCAGGATGCTGACCTCAAGTCTAACCACCGTGTTTTATAGACAGATGAAAAGGGTATGAGAGAGATAAAGGGACTTATCCAAGGTCAACATCTAGTTAGTGACAGCACTGGGACTAGAATTCAAGGCAAGCAACTCCCATGTCAGGGGTACATGTACCATTTTAAGATGGTCAATAAGTTTAAGTTTGCCTTGGTGTCTGTCTTTAGGTAGATTAATTCTACCATCAGGAAAGGGTCTGAGCATTCTTAGGAACGAATAAAGATATTATTCTTTTACTCCATCATCTTGGCTCCACCCCCTAAAGGTATCATTATTATTAATTATCATTTCATGTATTTGGTGAGGGAGGATGATGTGAGGTAATTGAGTCTCAGTGCTAGAAGGAAAACACTGCCATGTTTGGGTTAGGAGAAAGAGGAACTAACCTATTCAGATCTCAGGTTGGCATTTGGTATTGTACGTTTCTTCCAGGTAAAGAAATATTGCTAATATGGTCATGAATGTGTTAAAAATCTGCAGCCTGCTTAGCTTGCTCCCTAAACTCTGCCAAAACCCAAGCTGCTCATGGACATGCCAGGGGAGTTTCTAACTAGAAGAGGAGGGGTAGAAGAAATGGCCTTCAGTAAGCAGAGATACACACAGACTCTGACTTCTAAGACCTTGCCTGAGGGAAAACTGTCTGAAAAACAAATGTGTTTGATACTTGCATCACTGCTGCTAGCAAGGAAAGTAGTGCAGCCTTTTTTAGATGCTGCTTTAGCTCTACAGATTGTATTTTAACATTCCCTCCATTACCTTCATTGGTGCCAAAGCCTGACACATTCTAGCATGTACATGACATGTCTACCTTTTGTGCCTGGTTTTTCCCTACCTCAAGGAGTTGAGCAGACTGCCCTCCCCCATTGGGTCTCCACCCTTTTCCCCAGTTAGCTCACCTGCATAGAAGTGGATGGGCTTCTGGGTAAGGTGGGAGAGTTTCAAGGTGTGTACTGACCAAACACTGCTTATGTAAGGCCCCCTTTATAAGCTAAGCTTCTGCCCTAGATGGGGGCTGTTGCCGGCTGCTATTGCTATTGCTGTACCTGAGATGTGGGTGGTGCCGGCTCAGCCCACCACATGGTCTGATCAGCCACACAATGTTTTAATAAAGGGTCCATTCTAAAATTATTACTTGGGTCTTGCTCGCATTAATCAAGGTACAGTACTACATTTGGAGCCCCCAGTGAGATTTGACAGACATTCTGTGCTGCTGTCCAAGGCCCAAGATCCTCGCTCGGCTTCAGGGGATGGAGGCCCCTCAGCTTTGACTTCCTTGAGCAGCCAGCATGTGAAATTTTCTCAGAGCTCAGAACTCAAGGCTGAGAAAGTCCAGACCATCCCCTGACATCGATCAGATCACATTTCGGCTCTTTGGACCCAGATCTCTGTGTCAGCCTCCGGAGGTGAGTGGTTATCTGTCTGTTGTGCTTGTGTGCTTGCCTTTCTGTTTGTCTGTCTGTAACTAACAACTTCTGTGGTCAAAAATTGGCCAGGGAAACTGTTGGACTTCCCATTCTCTCCTTATCTCCCCTTTGGAGAAAGAGAGATAAGAAAAGGAGAGGGGTGGGGAGGAAGCAGCCCTGGCCACTTCATGGGGAGCCAGTGAGATTTTGCCAAATAGGAATAGCTCTCGGCCTTGGGGGTAGGCATCTGCTCACCCAGGTTCCTAGGGGGGCTAGCCACTGATGACATTCCAGGGCCCCAGGTCTTGAGGTGGGAAAGATTGTACCTGCCTCCCAACTTCTACCGGCTTCTCATTTCACCTTTTGTGTATCCAGGACCTCCAGTTTGGGGGTGAGTAAAATTCTGTTCTGGTTCTGGAGGGCGGAGGGCTAGACGTGGCCATTTTTCATCTCCTCCCCGGCGAAGCTTTGGGACGCCAAAGCCTCTCGATGGTCAGTATTCTGGTTGTTTACGTTTGTATGTTTTTTGTGTGTTCTGCGCTCGCTTGAGCTCATTTGCTTCCTGTTCA
>NW_027185809.1:3957287-4013676 GCF_028583685.1 Petaurus breviceps papuanus
CATTTGCTTCCTGTTCAGAATCTGCGGGAAACAAACAAGCAGCTAGGTACTATTCTTTGTCTGTCTTTTTATGTGTCCTATCCATTCTGTGTTCGTAAAGTTTTGTCCCATCTATTCTAGTACTGTTGAAATTTGTTTGTCTTTCTATGCATCCTATCTATTCCTAATTGGCCATATTGGGCCTGATTGGGGCCGCCACAGGGCCTCTGGGTGGCCACACCGCTAGTCTGCATGGCAGGGGCTGGGGGGAAAGGGTCTGGTCAGCCTGACCAGGAGTCAGGCTGACCCCCACCCTGAACTGCTGCAGATTCAGGCAAGAGAAGGTGAAGGCCCCCCCCCCCCAACTCCAACCCCCCAGCCCTCAGCCACTGTTTGTGGGGGAAGGGGTGGGGAGGAGGAAGGAGCTGGTGGGAAGTTCTCCACCCACTGAAGTAGAAAGGGGGGGTGGGGTTGGTCCTGCATAGCCCCTCCCTTGAGAGGAAATTAGGCAGTTGGAAAATTTCTCTTCTGAGGCTTCAGAGGTGGAGCCTTCACTGGGACAGAAACTCTTCAGAGTCCTCCAAAAACTCAAAAGCGGGGGGGAAGGGCAAAACTCATTACTGTACTGGTCCTTCCCCTCCTCAGTGAGCATTGGGAAGGTGTGGAGGTGGGCCCCTCTTTGGGAATCCCTCCCCTCTGATCAAAGAAGCAGGCAGGCTAGATCTCCTGCCTGACCAATTAAAGCCAATTAAGTGTGGAGCTTTGAGATTGGCAGATTCAAAGCTCACTTTCAAAAAGTCCATCAAAATTCTCCCTGTTGTTGTAATAATTTGAAATTTTATTTTGGGAAATTTACAATTTCTTTACAAAATATCTCTGCAAATTGAGAATTAATCATTAAGAAATTGGAAATAGGATATTGGGATTGCTTAAAAGAAAGAAGGTTTTTGCTTTCTCAGCTTGACTTGTTCCTTGAATTTGAAAAAGGAAAACTTAATAGCTTTTGTGAAACACTTGATTGTAAAATACAATGACTGGCAAGTGTTGGTATCTCTCTAACTTTGAATCCATGCCAGAATTGATAAAGTCAATTATTGTATAAGTCATTTGATATTCATTGTTAATTTGTTGCCATCTTTCTGAGACATATTGTGTTCCTAAAAGTCTATTTAGCTAAGTGAACTTAAGAAACATTTTTGAAGTAGGAATAGTATTACAGCTATTTAAAAAAATCTGAATTTTGTATTGCATGTGTATTGGGTTTTTAGGTTATAAAATTTGTTCATTTAAAACTTATATTTGGGTTACAAACAGGCAATAATAATGTTGATATTTCATTTAAAATGTTGGCTAAATTATGTAATTTGGAAAAATTATGAACTCTGGTGTTAAAAACAATTGTCTTATTACTATTCTGAAGCTGTTGAGTCATCTAAGGATATAGATATATATGTTAACCTGGATGTATGTGAATATACAATGTCTTGGGAAATTTGTATTAGGAGCATTTTTACACCAAATTAGTTTTGGAAAATTCCCATATTTGAAGGTTTATTTTATAATTATTATGTTTGTCACCTTAAGTGAAACCTTTCTTAGGTGTGAGGTTTGTGTCAGTGGTTATGGGATGAATGATTTTCTGTGCAAAGCAATTTGGAAATTACTAAATTAAGATCACCAGATTGGTAATTACTTGATTTTGGTTTGAAGTTTAAATTTAGGCACATCATAATTGTTTCTGATATTGTTACTGGTAAACATTGGTATTATGAATGTTATAATAGAAGCAGTTTCTCATCCTCTAAATGCTGTTAAATTAAGAATTATACTGTCAGAGGAACAAGAAAATGATGGTGGATGAAGTACTCTGACCATGTCAGAGTATCAGTTATGATATTCTGAAATGTAATTTAAGAAATCATATACCTTTAAGTTTTTCTTTTTAAGTTTCAATTCATAAATCAAGTATTTACAATAGCATGCTTCGGAAAAACTACTTATTGGTAATTATGTGAAAAGGCCCTGTGAATCCTCTTCTAAGTTTTATAAAACCTACAGATCTACCCAAATGATTTTGGGTCCCAGCTGTTTAAGGGGGGAAATGATCGGGTGCTTGGAATGATAGGGTACTTGGGTACCTGATATTTAGGTTAATCAGAGTTACTCTAGTTGAGAGAAAAGAAAGATGCCATTTTTAACACCAGGCTAATTCAAACTGTCTTTAAAGTTTATTTATGAAAAGCTGAACAAAGCAGATGAGAAGGTTAGGGGACAAATGGGGTTCATCCAGCCCCTCCGGTTTCCAGATAGTTGATATCAGTTTTATAAGTATGTTGAGAGGACATGAGGAAGTTTTGAGAAGGCAGAAAGATTTGTAACGAGTTTGTAATTAATAGCTCAGTCAAATTTTAGATGGCCCTATCTGAAGGACACTAGTCCATATTTATTTGCTATTTACTAATTTGAGGGGTTGTAAATTTTTCTGTTCTTCTAAGCCTTGATTACAGGAGTCATCATAAAAGCCGATAATGGGATGGCAGAGGCTGCAGGCTGTGAACTGTTCAAGGTGGATGTCTGTACTTGGAAAAGTTTGGGGACAACCTCAGACACTGCCCAGGTGGGATCTCTCTGACTTTCCCAATGGTGCCTTTTCTTTCTGAAAAGGAAACCTCCCACCTATTTATGCCTAAGCCTTGCTTCCAGCACCTGGTGACTACCTGAATGACTAGCAGAGATGACTCATGCCTGGAATCAAACCAGGCTAAGGACGTTTTCCTTCTGGCAAGGTTTGACTTTGTCTCTCTCTTATTCTATAGCAAATTCACTGAAAAGTAATATTCAGGGCCAAATAAATGAATAAATATAGAGATAACATCCTTCAAAGAAGGAGATGATTAGTAATAAGGCAAAAAAGTAATGAAATAGATGTCTGATTGACCAGGATAGTGAAGTTTGAGGAGAGCAACAGAATCAGGCCAGATGACACCTAGGATTAAATACAGATGCATGAAATTGGCTTTAAAAATTTCCTATTATGTGAATTCTTGATTTGAGCATGTTTGGGAATAAGATCAGAGGTATGGATTTTGGATTTTAGCACAAGGATTGTATAAGATAGTGGTAAGTGTGAAGCTAATGTTAATTTGTTAATGTATCTGTCTGATAATTTTACAAAGGGCAGATGAAATCAATTAAAAAAAAAGGTTTTTCATATTTTAAAGGACTCCTATACCAGATACGGGATTTAGGAAAGGTAGAAATAACAAAGAATAAATAAATTGAAAATTCTCTGTAGTTTCAAAATATGGCACTAATCTTAAGGAATTGTACTAATTTATATTAAGTCAAAATCATCTGGTCACCTCTAGATCTAAACTGGAGAAGCAAAACTCCTTTTTAGATTCTGTAACTACATGAGGCATCTGGGATTGAAAAGTGTTGCTTAAATGAAATAGGTCACCGGTATACAAGGAATCATATGTTAATTATGATTCTTGAATAGTTTATATCTAAGTTTTCTTGGTTATCTTGGTGACATGTACCTGACTTAATGTAATTATGTCATTTTGTAAAATTGTGAGAAAAACCTCATCGTATTAACTGAGCCTAGCCCTGTGTGGCTAAGAAAACTGAACTATTTGTTTGAACCTAGTCTTGCATGGCTAGAAAACTGGACCTTTATATGTAAAATCGTGTTTCTGGGAGCTCTTGTATTGTACATTTGAACTCTAGTCATCTAAGGATTAACCCCTGAGCCTTGGAATCTGAAAAAGACGACATCAGATGCAGACGGCTTTCCCAAGAATCTGGACCTGACTTCTATTGGGACAGCTTCTTTCCTGGAGAAATTCAACTAGAGGACCAGTGGAAAAATGTGGCCCCCTCTTCTTCCTTGTGACTATGGCCTCGATCATAGAAAGTCCCTATTAACTGTTAAATTGCTAATTGTTATGGATCCGCACTACCAGCCCTTGGGAACAAAGCTGACTGTCCTGTATGATTTGGCCAGGGTGTCAAGGGTTTGACACAAGCACAAAAAGAAGTGGGAAATGTTGTGCCTGGTATACCCCTAGCTCAGGGAGGTGAGCAGACTGCCAAGGTCAGTTCTGCCCTTTCCCCAGTCAGCTCACCTGCATAGAAGTGAATGGGCTTCTGGGTAAGGTAGGGGAGTTTCAAGGTGTGTACTGACCAATCACTGCTTATGTAAGGCCCCCTTTATAAGCTAAGCTTCTGCCCCAGATAGGGGCTGTTGCTGGCTGCTACTGCTGTACCTGAGACATGGGTGGTGCCGGCTCAGCCTGATAACGTGGCCTGATCAGCCACACGATGTTTTAATAAAGGGTCCATTCTAAAACTATTACTTGGGTCTTGCTCGCATTAATCAAGGTACAGTACTACATACCCAAATAGGGACAGTATGATGCCTCCTCTCCTGCCTCACCCATGCAATTACCCATGGAGCAGTATAATTTTGGGGGACAATTGTAGACCAATGAGAAACTTATTTTTATTTTTACAATATAAATAAGTGGTCAGTTCCAACTTTCTGACTTACAAGGTAATATAAGGAGCAAAGTCTTAAGGACTCAGGTTTTCTTTCCATTTGAGTGGAAGGGTGTAATTTCCATATTTTGGAGGGTGTGTGTATGCTCACATGAGTGGGCCCATGAGTGTGTACACAAGTAACATATAACAAGAGTGACATATAGCATTGCTTAGAGGAAGACTGTCAGTGGGGGCAAGGGCTGCAGGTGTACCATTTACTAACCATTCACCTGAAGGACGTGAGTCTGGGACAGTTCTTCATAGCCGTAGGCATGACAGGTGTAATTGCCCA
Organism: Petaurus breviceps papuanus; assembly: GCF_028583685.1. NCBI lineage: Eukaryota > Metazoa > Chordata > Mammalia > Diprotodontia > Petauridae > Petaurus > Petaurus breviceps. Next base: position 3,962,104 of record NW_027185809.1, read on the forward strand.
TGTGAATAGTTGTCACCTTCGTAATGTATAGGGAATCATCTTCTTCAAAATCCTGCATTTAACACAAGAGAACAGAACTGTCTCATTAGTGAACAAATGATTTCAGCTTTAGGGAAAGGTTCAACTTCTGTGATTACAGTTCACACACAGAACACCAGAAATCTTACATTTGAGAATTCCTTCCTAGTCAGTGCACCAGGTCAGATCTTGTCCTTTCTAACTTTATAATATCTTTTCCATCCTTCACCGTTATTCTAGTTACACAATTAATGCCTTAGTTCAGACCCACATCATCTCTTACCTGGACAATTTCAGTGCCTTGTGAAACGGTGTCTTGTCTCAAGTCTTTGCCCCACTCCAATTCATCTTCCACAGAATTGCCAAAGTGATTTTACTAATGAAAGTCTATGTTACTTCTCTACTCAATAAACTTGAGAGCTCATTATTGATTTCAGGAGCAATATGCCCCCTTCCCCCCCACTTTTTGGTATATAAAACACTTCACAAGCTTGGCCCAAACTATATTTCTCCCCTAATCACATTACTCCCCTCCATGTAGACTTGCATTTCAGCCAGAATGACCTTGCTATTCCCAATACACAGCATTACATTTCCTGCCTGAAACAATTTTCACTGGTTATCCCCACAACTAAAACGTTCATCTTCTTCAGCTCAAGCCCACCTTGTATAGGAGGCCTTTGCTAATCTCCCCAACTACTAGTGGCCCCCCCTCCCCCGTCTCATTCATCTTGCATCTGCTTGTTCTATTCCCTTATATATAAATAAACATATTGTCTTCTTAGAAGAGGGATGTTTTGCCTTTTCCCCCTATCACCAGAACCTAGCAGAGGGCTTAAAACATTATGGGCACTACATCATTGCTTGGTGATTGATTATAGAAGCTGGCAAAGATCATCATTTCCCATGTGTGCTTCCCTCTGTGGTTAAGCCAGTCTCTGACTTCCTCCTGCCCATGTGCCTTTGTTTATGCTGTTTCCCCCTTTGTGCTGCCAGGGGTATATAGGGTATTTAAGAAGGATTAGTACCTCTGACCTGAAAGCTACCTTTGGTGTCTACCCAGCACTCAGCTTTCACCTGTGACTATAAGAAGCTAGCATGCACAGCAGTCACTGATTAGTAAACCATCTCAGTAGACCAGCTAAACCAGGTTGAGGGTAACTGATGGCCTTCAAACCTACTGGTGAGTTGTGGGGATAGGATCTCCTCCAAGCATGTGAAGACAAGGCCCTGGCAGAATGGGTGGATGAGAACAGTTGCTTCCAATGGCCACAGACTCCTCTGACAAATGAAAGTCAACCCTGATTGATGGACATTTAATGAGGAGGTGGGCTAAACTTCTTCAGCTCCTCCTAAGCTAAGAACATGGCTTGATCATAAGACTCCAGGAATCTGGACAGGGGAAATCATCTCCATCCAGACCTTTCTAGTCAGGTGCTCCTTTATGAGCTGGGTTGCCCTAAACTCTAATGGAGGGGATCAAGGACAGGGGGTTCCTCCCCTAGGCTAAGGCTTGCTCAGACTTGATTTTGTTTATACTCTAAGCAGAAATTAGGTCTCCCTGTTCTGTGATGTCCTGTTCAAATTAGTTAACAGCATGTGCCTTGGGAACTAGGAGCAATCTCATCACTCAGCCATGCCCTTCAGAGACTGACTAACCTTTTCAGGAGTTGGGCCTTAACAGAAATGAAAGAAAAAGGATGAATAAAAAATTAATAATTATTCATATTTATTAAATAAAATGTTAATTTCTCTTGAGGTCAAGGTACAGTATGTCTGACTATGGCTGATCAGACCAACATGAGCTCAGAAGTCTCTACCCCAGGTCAAGCACAAATAGTCCATATGACCACTTGGTGTGGAGCTGTCTCTGAATCTGTGCAGCTCACATTTCTTTTCAGATACCGATATATATGTGTGGCACAGGGGATAGAGGTCTTAGAATCAGAAGGACCTGAGTTCAAATATTACCTCAGGCACTTGCTGTGTGACCCTGGGAAGTCACTTAACCCTGTTTGCCTCAGTTTCCTCATCTGTAAAATGAGTCACCCATCTTTGCAGGGCAAGGGATGTATTTTGTTGATGTTATGTTCTGTACTACCTAGAACAGTGAGCTGAATGGTAGGTGCTTAATAAATGGTGCTCACTTTGTAACCAAGGTTTAGCCAAAGAACTACCTCATGTGAGCACTGGACTCTTTCCTGATTATCTACCCTGACCTTTCCTTCTCTGCAGCTCTTCCAATATTTATGATCAGTGCCATACATTTTGGCACTTGGTTCTGGCCAAGCTAGCATTTTAGTGTAAACTCTCTCTTATTTGCCTATTATTTCATGTTTGAAAGTTCAGAGATCATTCAGGAAAGAAAGCAGAAAGAAGTTTCTAAAATATCTTTGGAAGATAAAGAAAATAGGATAAAAGTAGGTAATTAGATAAAATTTGCAAGTAATTAAATTTCTGTTTAAAACCTTCATGCCTAAGACATCTGAGGGCAACTTCTATTTGCATTAGGGCTTGGCAAGAATCTACTAATTGCCAGTCAAAGGCAGCTTAGTGAGCAAATATCAGAAAAGACAGGAAACTTGATTTAGAAACCAGCACAGGCTGAACAGGTAAGATGAAAAAGCAATTGGCCTCAGTGGTTGGTCTCAAAAGTTAGCAAAGGGGGCCAGCTAGATGGCACAGTGAAAGAACACTGGCCCTAGAGTCAGGAGGGCCTGAGTTCAAATCCTGCCTCAGACACTTAACACTTACTAGCCATATGACCTTGGGCAAGTAACTTAACCCCAATTGCCCTGCCCTCCCCCCTCCAAAAAGAAAAAGAAAGTTAGCAAAGGGCCATACCCACAGGAATGAGGAACCATGCAGCATATTGTCTCCATCAAGTCCACATACAAGTGGAGTCAGGCTCCTTGTACGATTCTATGGCAAATAGAATGTGACTAGGAATCCACTCTCTCACTGATTTGATTTTTACTAATCACTCAGTTTGATTTTCCAGCAATGTTATGTGGCAGCTAGGTGTCTTTTGGTTTCACTCCTCAAGGACTAGGTGAAATAAAGGGCTGGTCTAATAACACCTCTAACCTTGACAATTAAATGGTCCTTGAAATATTGGATGTAGAAGGTGTGCTGGAAGCAGCTCAGACCAGTCCGAGAACTGTTAAATTTTCAGTGTCAGCATTTCCAACTCTGACATCTACAATGCCACAAATCAAGGATTGATTTATTATTTTTTTGATTGTTTGAGACTTAAGAAAGTGTTAATAAGACAGATTAAACTTACAAAGTTTGTGTGCATTCCCTCTCGCCCTCCAACTTTCTCCCACTTTGTTAATTGTTTACCAGAACATGCTAGTAGTATTGGTCTATTAACCCTGCTTGAACTCACCAGGAGCATAGCAGGAGGTTCAGGAAATGAAGTTATTATCAGTCAGGAGCTGCGGAAACTATAGGCTAAGATTAACAATAATACACACAACTAACTGGCATAGATATGTGTGTATATATAAACACTAAGGATGGCAAAGGTCTCATTTGAGCCTTAATACCCTTGGTTAGAGTGCTCCAAGAAGGAAACAAAAAAAGAAAAAGATGCAAAGAGGTAGAAAAGACTAATGACCAGGCCAGCAAATTGAAGAGGAGAAGAGTCTGACATCGGGGAGGAGGGGGAGAAGGGCCACTGAATGGTGAATGTGTGGAGATGAGTAACTGGCCCATGAGAAATGATTCTTGATTACCATCTTCACAGGTTCCAGCTCCATCCTTAACACACAAATTCCATTTCCCTGAATAGGAAGGATAGGAAAGAAATAGTAGTATAATAGCAACTAGGCAGGCTGGAGAGCAGGTCCTTTCTGTCTCACGTGAGCTGGACAGGTTGGGCTTCTCTTCAGGGCCTGAAAGAATGCATCCAAAACCATACTGGAACGTCTTAAAGCAGGAGCTCTTAACCTGTTTTGTATCATGGACTCCTTTAGTAGGTTATGGACCTTTTCTCAGAACAATATTTATAAATACATAGCACAAAATACAAGAAGATGATAAAATAAATCAAATACATTGAAATATAATAGTAAAAAGGGCAGCTAGGTGGCACAGTGGATGGGATGCTGGGTCTGGAGTCAGGAGGATCTGAGTTCAAATTTGGCCTTGGACAATTGCTGTGTGACCCCAGGCAAGTCACTTAACCCTGTTTACTTCAGTTTCCTCATCTGTAACATGAGCTGGAAAAGGAAGTGGCAAACCACATCAGCATCTTTGCCAAGAAAACCCTAAGTGGGGTCACAAAGAGTTGAAAACTTTTGAAACAAATGAGCAACAACATAGTAGTAAAAACATTAAAAACTCAAGTTTACCATCCCCATGTTAAAGACTGGGGGGGTGGTGTAATTAGCATGGAATCTAAGTGTTCTAATGTATCACCAAAAGGGATTTTCTTTGGGCTGGGGACACTCTTCATGGAAGGGCAGTCCGTACTTTTTTTTTTTTTTGAAAAAGAAATAGATGAAAAATGAATAATATTGAATGCAAATTGCTTTTGGGGTCATATATATATAGAAAACTTGTCTAACTGAATAAAGTATCTGTGCTAAATGCAAGGGCTTGCAGTATTTGCACTGAAATACTGAAAGGCAGTTGATACTGAAAATGGGTATTAAGCGCCAGTAATAAAAATAAACCTGCAGGCAGCTCAATTTGTCCTGTTTGATGAAAGATCTGTATGTACCTGAGTAGAGGCTAGAGCTGCTTATGAAAAGTTAATGTTGAACCAATTCTTGAACTTAACATATTTCTGGTCCAAGCTATTTCCTGTATCAAAATCTAAGTTATGAGGAAAACAGATTTTCCCATAGGGCAACAGGGTACTTAATCTAGTTGACTACAAGCAAATAGGGGATTCTATGCAGCATGACTCAGGAAGCCTTCCTGTCCCCAACTCTCTGGCCAGTTTTCCAGTGAGAAGGTCATCTCTCACAGGAATGAAGAGGAGACACCATGGAGTCATCAGAAAGATGTCAAAGTGCCTACATTCCCAGCCCTACCCTCAATAACCCATTGCCTTCTGTAAGCCAGTGGCTTAATCAAGGAATGCTGAATACAAGCCTTTCTTAGGAACATCCCAAATGGCAGAGACTATATTCAGTAGAAGGGAAGCAAAGACACAAATGAAATAATGAAAACACTTTTATCCTGATTGCTACCTTCAGTGAATTTCTCCATCATTCAGATGTGCTGGTGATGGGGTGCTTGGGAATCTATATCTGTAAAATCAATTTGTAAAACCAGTCTGTAAAATCACACTCCCCCCCCCTCCCAGCCACATAGCATTAACTCTGCCTAGCAACAACCCATGAACTGTTTATTTCTGCTTGGAACAATAACAAGTTACACCTATGAATCCTTCACTAAACCATATATAAACATTTTGGCTTAGGCAAATGTTATCTCCCCTAGTACAGTGGTCAGCTGCAACCATGAATCCTTTAAAGCCCCATCTATAGGTTAACTCCTTAGCCAACTATCCACATACTGAGTCTCTGTTAGCTTTGGTTCCCAACATCCTTCTTGTCAAACATGACACTGATGGGTGGCAGACTAGGCACTTCTCAATCAGGCCTTGACCACTAGCTGACTAAGTGACATTTCAGGCCCCAAACCACGCCTCCAGGTAGCTCCCCCTTGGGTTATTTCTCAGTGAATTATGGGCAATTCACCTGTATGCTGTTGACATTAAGAGTGTATGTTCTTTTAAGCACTGACCACTCCTTAACTCCTCCCTAATCCCACCCTTTCTTACCTAGTTAGCATAATTGACACTTAATTTACAACTTAAACTCCTTAAAACTATGCCTATGTCATCTTTAAGTTTGCAGGTTCCCTAAGAACTCTTGCCCGCTGTATACCCTAACAATAAACTTGCAGGTCCCCTAAGGTCCCTTGCCTGCTGTAAAGCATACAATAAACTTTTACAACTCTGACTCCAACTCTGCTTGGGCCTACTGAAATTCTTTTCCAGACTGAATCACAGGCATTCTGGTCTTTGATAAGGATCAGAGTTCCTGTATAACCTATTGCCATCCCCCATCACTGTGATTTTTTTTCTTTCTAGCACTTAAATTTTGTTGTTGTTCAGTTGTTTTCCAGTCCTGTCTGACTCTCAATGACCACATTTGGGCTTTTCTTGGCAAACATATAGGAATGGTTTGTTATTTCCTTTGCCAGATCATTTTACAAATGAGGAAACTGGGGCAAAGTGGAGTTAAGTGACTTGCCCAGGATCACACAGCTAGTAAGTGTCAGAGGTGAGATTTCAACTCAGGTCTTTCTGACTCCAGGCCTGGTGTTCTGTCCATCTCACCACCTAACTGCCCACTTAAGTAGTAAAATACATTTATGATCTATTAATCAAAGCTCATTACTGGGTTACTGGCCAGAAGACCTGAGAGTTTCAAAGTCCTTAAAAATTCCCTAGTGACTATGAAGAGTAAATATTACAATTAAAATTGTTAAATATCATCAATCACCAAGCATTTAAGTACTCTCTCCCTGCCAGGCACTGGACACACAAAGGTAAATAAATGAAACAATTCTGGTGTCACAATGTACACATTTAAATATTTAATCATTCCTTGTCAGTTTACCTTTTGAATACAAACTCAAAAGAAAAGAAGGGTTATAGAGACATAGAAAAGTTGTCTCTTGGTTAATATTGGAGGTAAAAAAAATACTTCTTCAATATTTCATTGGATCTGTGATCTTATCAATGGAGGGTACACATGGCCTGCCTGCACTGGTGCACATTGCAAACTATTTGTTCCGTATCATGTGTGATTATTGTCAATATTCTCCTATAAATCTGACAGGAAGCATTTACTGAGAGCAATCAAGGCTGTCTGCTAGTAGGCACCAGGGAAAAACTCAGAGCATCCTGCTGTGATTCCTTACTCTTCCGACATGATTGGCTCATCTCCTCTCTAATCATACATTAAACCACTTGTGTGATGGTGAAGAAAATATCTATAATTGAAAAGAGTTTGGGAAAGCCTGCCTGTTCCTTCTCATCTTTTCTTCTAGAATCTAACTAATATGTGTGTAGGCCATTTTCTTAAAGATTTTGTATAGATGAAAAAAGTAGACATATAGGTCAATATTTATTAATGTTCTTGATTGCCTGTTTTAGAATGTAAATATATACATGTGTGTATGTATCTATGTATGCGTGCCTACCTTCATGTCTGTCTTTGTCTACGTGGTTATCTATCCTGGGATATATGTGAACCAACTTTAAGCTCCATAGCCAATTGCTAAAATTTTAGTGTGACCATTTACACTTAGAAAACACTATAAATCAGGGGTTGATTTATTGTTTTGTTTATTTTCTAGACTTAAAATATGTTAATAATGAAGATTAAAAGTGAATGTACATGCTTTTTTTTTAAAAAAAGAGAACCACAGTTAATGTTGGAAATTAAAAATTTACCAGGACACCCTTGTATTGTTTTATAAACATCGCTTGAGTTTAGTAGGAATGTAGTAGAGGGCTCAGCGATTGAAGTCCTCGCCAGTCTGGATGCTTCATGACTCGAGGGAAAAAAATAATGATAGTTGGAATTTATATAGAACTTTCAGGTTTGCAAAGTGCTCTATAACAAATATCTCATTTGAGCCGTACAACACACCAGTATCTCTCTATGTCTCTGTCTCTCAATGTGGTAGTGAGACTAGGACTTGCAGGGGCAATGTGGCTGCTCTGCTGGAGAAGTTCAATACTGGAGATTGTAAGTGATTCCGGAAATTTATAATTCCCTTTGGGGATAATGATGTTCACTCACTTAAAGGTCTCTGGAGCTCCATTTTTTTATTTTCTATCTTTCAATGAAACTTTATTTGGTAATATTGCTTGGAAGTTTGTATATTTCGGTGGTAGGTATTGATTTTCATGTCATATAGCCTCAGTATCTTGGCATACCACTCACACTTTTCCTAGTTTGGGGTAATGAGTCAAGAGAAGTGATTACCTCTCTATAGATGTGGAATTAGAGTCGTCATTAAAACAAGTGTGTTTTCAAAAATCTGGTCACTGAAATAGACTTAAGCAAGCATCCCAAATCGTAACTTTTCCAGATGTCCTGGGTTCTCTTGATTTCCCCTTTTTTGTTTTCTGTCTCTGGGACTATGATGTTACTGTAGCATGAAGGAAATCTGAGGACGTTTTTTAGTGGTTATGCTCTAACAGCAAAAGATGGATTCTACAGGAGGAACAGTACAATTTAGAGACAAGGAATCTAGAACTCAGGCATTTCACTCTTGACACCGCTGATCATGTTTGGCGCAAACCACGAAAAGTCTTTGAACCTATTCTTTAGTTTCTTTTTGACAAGAGAAGAGCTTCTTCATTCCAAAGGTTGTTGTTAGGAGTGAAGGGAAGGTGAGTTAGGGGGCAACACTGCCAGTAACTAGGAGCCTGCTCTTAGACCTGAATTAGCTCTTCAAGGACACATGGGGGATGTTCGGTGCATTACTGAACTGCTTTAAGCACTAAGTAATTACAGGCAGTAACTTCAGCCCTGGGGATGAGATGCCTTTGCCATCAATAAAATAATAAGGTGAAATATCTTTGGGCTAAAACAATAGGCACTTTATAATTACAGAACAAAATGCATATTATTTATTGAGACATGAACGCTAGCTACAGAAATCAAACCTACTTCAGTGAATGTGAGAAAATTACTCTAAAAATTGATTCATAAGAAGCTACATAAAAATGAAACGTGACATCTTTTCTCTCCTGAATGTTCTCTGAAATGTGTCTGAATAATTCCATCATTGCTTGATTGCTTCTCTGTAATTGTCTTTTTATGGATGGCTTTTTTTCTCTGATGCATAAAATGTATTAGGAAAAGCAAGGTTCCTTTCAGAAATAAACAGAACATTTTCATAGTTAGAGACATTCATTTTGTGTAAAGAAGAAAATTTGCTGAAAGATATGGCTTATACCTTTCCCCAAAAGCTATTTCCTAAGCATTAGCCTTAATAAACAAAGTAATTAAATGGGATGTAGGTAATAACAGATATTTAAGTAAAGGAAAGACTAGGTATTGTTGAAGCCCTGCTAGGCAGGCCATGTGAAATAATATACAGCTAGGTATGTCATATGAAAATGGTCACATGGTCATATTCAAGCTAGTAGAAAGTATTCAGAATGATTTATGGGCCTATCTTAGGCTAATAGCACAGTTAATATTGGAACTTAAAACTGGTTTCAGAAATGATCCATATTCATCTTTCTGCCCTGCCGTTCAGACCTCTTAAAACCTTGCCTCTTCCATGAAGCCAGTTTTGACTAAATAGATTTCAATTCAATCCAGCAAACAATTATTAAGTAGCTATTATGTGCAGGGGAGGCACTGTGCCAGCATTAATGCTGTCTCTTTCTTAATCACTACCCAGATGTTCAGTTTCTAATAAACCAAAATATCCTGTTTGCATAAATTCTATGTCTTTCTTTGAGTTCAGAGTCAACCTCCAAACATGGTGGGACACCCATAGATGCAAGCAACATAGTGCCATCCAAAAATATTTGACCACAGACAAGAGAAGCATATATGTGAAGTTAGAAGGGAATTTCGATGTAACCCTTCAGTGTAGAATAGAGGAAACTGAAGCAGATGGAGATTTATGTCATAAGTGGCAGGGGTAAGATTCAAATTCAATTTTCCTGAGTCCAAATCTTGCTGAACAACAAATAACCTCAAATCTAGTCAAAGAATGTTAGTGCTAAAATGGAACTTAGAGGCCATTTATTCCAACTCTCTCATTTTATAGATGAGAAAGTTGAGTATCCAAGAGGAGATGATTTATTCCAGATCACACAGCTTGTTAGGGGGCAGAGATCAAGCTAGAACCTAACTCTCTTGACTCTTTATTTAAAGCTCTTCCTACTGAGAATTGGTAAGAGATGCTCAGGTTTTGGGTCAACATGGACAATTCACCTTACCCCTCTAAGTGGTGTGGTGGTTAGAGTTCTGGGCCTAGACTCAGGAAAACCTGAGTTCAATCTGCCTGTAGAAACTAGTGGCAAGCCATTTAACCCTTGTTTGCCTCAGTTTCTTCATCTGGAAAATGGGATAGCATTTATCTCCCAGGATTGTTGTCAGATATTAGATAGTACTTGTAAAGCACTTGGCAAATCTGAAAGTACTATAAAAATGCCAGCTATGATGATGATTGTCTTATCTCTAACATTCCTTCCAACTCTAAAATCCTATGTAGCATCCCAGATACTTTTGATATATACTATTATATTAGCATATGTAGCCCATATGTGACTACCTCTAAAATGCTTCTTTGATGCCTTGGTGAAAAAGGAGCTGACATTTAATAGCAAAAATCATATAACTTGGGGGGCTAGGAGGAATCTCAGTTTCTATCGTCTCCAAATTTTACAGGAACAAGAATTTTTTCTATAATTCTATAACATATGTGACAAGGGGTCATCCATTTTGATGCAGGCAGGTTAAATGTGGCCCCTTCTCCTGGGAAGAGGAGGAAGGACATGTAGATAGAAGCAACTGGAGTGACTTTAATTTCTTGTCACCCATTCATAATCACCATGTGTCCCCAAAGGCAATGTCAAAAGAATTCAATCCCTGGAAAGTGTTCAAGGTCAGGTCCAATGTGTCTGACAACCAGAAACAGCTTAGCTAATTATAGGGAGACTCATCATTGGAGGTCTGGACACCAGGAAATGAATATTTTGGGCTAGAGCAACTTGTGAAGAAAGACCTTCCAATAAAACATTGAAATGTTATGAATCCTTAACACCAAACACAATATTTTGTGCAAAACATATGCTTAATAAATATTTTTAAGTGTAGGAATGAATGAATGGGAGGAGAAAAAGAAGAAATGGTATAGGTAATGAGGAGAAGATTTAGAAAATATTGAATGGGTGGGGCGGCCAGGTGGATCAGCCAGTAAGAGCACTGGCTCCAGTGTCGGGATGACCTGGATCAAATCCGGGCTCAGATACTCAGCACCACACCCAGAAATAACTGGCCGTGTAACCTTGAGCAAGTTACTTAACCCCGATTGCTTTAAAAAAAAAATATTGAATGGGGAAAGTCTTGGGGGGGAAAGGACAGTGTCCCTAAGACTTGTTCAAAGAGGAGAAGATGGAGTCAAATAAAGGTAACTGCATCCATTAGGGCCAGAGCTGGATCAAACTGAGTAAGATATTGATATATATGATTCATACAAAGCCCATTATAGCAACGCTCAATTATAGCTTGCAACTGTAATTAACAAATAAAAATGAAAATAAAACTATTTTAGGAGCCAATGAAAGTGTGTTTATTCTAATTCTAATTGTTTTGGAATATTTAAGAGTCAGTAGAATTTCTCAACAAAGACCATCCCTACCTCACCCCATATCCAAGCAAAAAATTCTTCAGGCGAAATAGTTCAACTAATTTACCTGGCAAGGATTACTGAGTCAGAGGACATGTAGTATACTTAAAAGAGAAATCTATGGAACATTTTCTACAGTATATGAGGTATTCGTTTGCCCTTACCCAAATACCACTGTTAGTCACATGCATTTCAAGACCACCTATATTTGTGAGGTTGAAGGAGTTCACATCCACTAACATCCACTACATATGAGGGGGATATTCTTCTCAAATACTGGCTCACATTAAAGCCCATAACTTTAATCCACACTTCAGGAAAGGTGGGGGCTCCTATGACAACTTTCTTCAGGCAACTTGCCATCTTCTTTGATCTCACCTTTGCCCTATAAATTGTCAAGTCCTTCTGACAGCTCCCTTGCCTTCTCAGGCTCCTATGAGACTTTAAGTTCTGCCTCACAGAGATCAAACCCTCACGGTTTGCCTTTCCCCTGGCAATAGAGGACAGGTTAATTCATTGAGAAATAGATTTAGAATTTCAGTGAGGGCCTAAAGTGGACATTTTCCAAAGATTACATTCTTATCTCATAGAGCTTTAAGTCACTGTACTGGTTACAAACTAAATAGCTTTAGACTTATCCAGAATGGTCCTTCAGCAAGGGAGGGGTTAAAGGTGATTCATAGTTGAACTACCACCCTGGTATCTTGGTTGACTTTACTTATCCATTAAAGCCCTCTACAGATATCTGTATCTATCCTAGGGATGTGAATACCACCTCATTTCCACAGGCTCTTCAAAAATATTACAATCAAGGGACGAGCCTTTGGTTCGCCGAGCTTCCCATGGACCAAAGCTAACATGTCCGTGGAATAACTAGGCGTGTTGGGTTGCCTGTCTCTGAAGTGATTGGTTTGGATTGGTGAGATTGGCCAGATGAGGACCCCCAGATATCCTCCCCTGGGGGAATGTGATAGTGTCTCACCAGGAAACCTGGAAGGAAGGTATTTGGAGAACAGACATTTGTTATGAAAAAGTGATGAGAGGGAAAACCTTACCTTCCTAAGCCTAGAAGGTGGGGCAAGTGGGTTATAGTCTGGGAAGTACCATTAACTCACTTTGTGATCTTGGACAATTCTTGTGGCCTCACTTTCTTTGTTTAGTCAATAAAGCGACTCATCAGTTGATCAATCAAGGAACATACAGGCCTTTACTATGTGCCACATGCTTTCTTCTACACTGGGGATACAAATAAAAACTTAAATAGCCGACCTGAAAGAGCTTACATTCCAAATGAGGAGACAATACTGGCCTGTACAAGGGTATATACAGAGGGTATGTACACGGTATATACAAAGCTTATAAAAGGAGAAGGCATCTCTTCTTTAGGGACTATAGGAAAGAAGGAGAAGGGGTAAGAGGGAACACATCGATGGCCAAAGTCTCCAATTCCTCTCTTAGGAAATACTCTCGCTTCCCTGCTGATGAATCATTCTCGCCCTCAAACTGGGGCACAGTTCTGCCGCTACTCAGCTGCTCACTCAATGCTAAGATGGTCAAACAATTCTTACCTACCATCTGAGGAGGGAGGGCCTGCAGCCTTCCTACATGAAAAATCACAGGTGTTTACTGTTCTACGTGGTTCTTGGCAGCTGTAAGGAGATAAAAGTGACCCTCAGAGAACACCCTCAAAATCGATTCTACTTTTTACCTTAATTAATCATCCCATACCTGCTAGGAATAAGTAGGGTAAGGGCCACACATCTTTCCATTCTGCAGTCAATAACCTTTTCACTCCAAAGAGAACAAAGCAATATTCAAACTCTCTCAGAAACAGTATAATCCTCATCAGCTGTGGAAAGTCTGCCTGACTGAGACATTGAATAAGAAGAAAACTGGATTGACTAGGACTTCAGTGAGGTCCTTCAGTCCCCTAAACCAATGATGTAGTTTTCTCTTCGCATTTAAAGAAGAGATTTTACTCTGGGGTGGTAGTTTTTATGTCTCCAGACAGTAGTTTATGTTTGTGTAGCACATCGTATCTAGAATGTACCTAGTGGTGTTTAAGACTTTCTTCTTCTACTGTTCCATCCTCAACGATAAGTGTAAATTCCGAGGGTGAGTGGGCGAGTGGTGGGGATCATTTGTGCAAACTACATGCTGAATTTTGCCTAGGTACTCTGTGCACTGCTCTCAGGGTGCAGTGTCCATCAAGTCTCCCTTGATACCATGAGGCAGAAGAAGGTACTTGTTGCTGTTCAATCATTGTAGTTATGTCCAACTATTCCTGACCCCGTTTGGGGTTTTCATGGCAAATATACTGGAGTGGTTTTTCACTTCCTTCTCCAGCTCCTTTTATAGATGTGCAGGGTCACTTGGATAATAAGTGTCTGGGGCCAGATTTCTGTTCGGGTCTTCCTGACCCCAGACCTGGTGCTCTATCCATTTCTCCACCTTGCTGCTCTAGAACAAGCGTTATCAGCCTTTTGTGAATCAGTCTGGTGAAACCTATAGATACCTTCTTCAAAAAATGTTTTTAAATAACTGAAGGAAATGGTAAATTCTATTCGTAAGTCAATAAAGATATAGTTTATTTTCTACCCAAGGTCATAGATGCCCTGGAGTATATCCATGGATCCTAAACCGGTTATAGATTTCAGATCAAAGACTTCAGAGTTGAAAGAGATTTCTGAAGTGACCTAGTCAAAAAACCTCTATTTTATATGTACGAAATAGAAGTCCAGATGTTAGACAATTTGTCCAAAATTACATAATGTGTGACAGTCAGGAATCCAGATCTTCAACTTCAAACCCAGTGGGTTTCTCCCCTCACCCCCACCCTGCACCTGGTTGTCGTTCTTGCCTTCCCCTCGATTCTGGGGCATATTTGTGTTCTGGAGCAGCATAAACAATGAAGTTGAATGCCAATAGACATCCAGGAGCACATTACACTTTTCATAAAAGGCAAAAATACAGAACATAGAAGCCTCTTCCCAACCTTACCTGGCGTGTTTGCTTATATTCTCCAGATATTCTCTCCACCCACCACTATGTGCAAGTCAGTCTGAAAAATGATAAATGGGCTAGACTCTTTTCTCACTCCTTTAAATGTTGTAGTTAAATGGAGCCTTTAATCAAAGTGCTGATACAATCAGTTTCCAATCTGACCTATGTATTTTCTGCAATCCAAGGGGGCCAGAAATATCGTGGGGATCTTCCTCTCTTTCCCCACCAGGCACATACGATGGCTGAGACCCTATGTGATCTATTCCATTTCAGAACTTCATCATTCTCTCTCTGAAACCAAATATATGCTCTGCTATACAGTGAAAGAGACAGAAAGAGATTCCTGTGTCTGCCCTCATAGAGCTCCAAGGCTAGTTGGGAAAATAACACAAGAGGGATGATTCCAAAAGCAATATATGACTGTGTGCAAAATATTTTAGTCCAGACTCAGCAATAGAGGTGAGCAATTAGAGGACACAAAGGAGCCACGTGGTAGCAAAAAATGAAGGTGACTTCCTAGGGAAGGTGAATTTTGAGCCATGTTGAGCTCAAAGGTAATGGAAACAGTTTGAAGGGGGAAAGAGTACTTCAGGTGTGGGGATCAGACTAGGCAAAAGGACAAGGTGGGACTATCTGTGGATGACACTAATATGGTTTGATCTGGAGGAGAGTTGGCTTTGTAAAGTGTTGAAGGAAAGTCTAAAGGAAGATCTGAATTTGAATCTCACCTCAGACATTGAAATGCTATCTATCAGTCACAGTTTCCTCATCTGCAAAATGGGGATAATAGGACATACCTCACTAAGTTGTCCTGAGGCTCAGAGAAGATGGTATGTGTAAAATGCTTTACAACTCTTAAAAGGGGCTAATGTCAGATATTGTTAATAGTAATAATAACACTAGTAGCTATTATTGTTGTTGTCAATTAGTCACTTGGGTAAATTCTGGGACCTTATTTCAATGAAGAAATGTCTATTGAGTTTCCATGATGTCAACTCTTGTGTTCACAAATCCTATTTTGAAAATAGTGCTTTGAGTTCTGCCCAGTTTCAAAATATAGTTATTCAGATGTGAATATAAGCTTTAAAACTAGTCTGTGAGAGACAAGATCCATAGCTATGCAGTCCTTCGAGAATAGTGTTTCCTAAGATTTTAAAGCAAAATGTATTCAAGCATTTAATGAGATTATTATAATGCAGACCCTACAACAGGGTGATTATTTTGGAAAAGGTTTCTCTACACTAATCAAATGCCTCTCTTCCTTTTACAATGGATTCATGACTGATTCACAGAAAGACAATAAAAGTTAAATGAGTCATGAGCTCCTAAATCACTTTCTTCTAAGCCCCTTTAATAACTCACTTCCAAAGACAAGTTGGCTGAGAATGTAAGCTTCATTAAAACTATTTGCTCTTGGTTTTATATCATTTAAGCACTGAGAGGAATTTGGTGCTTTTAACAAATCCTTCCAAATGCTTCCACAAATACTTACTTGTGTTGGATTTTGTTTTTCTGCTTTTATCACTATACTTGAACTGCCAAGCTCAGAAAGCACCAAATATGGATACTTGGTAAAATATGGAACTAGATCTCTTTCAAGGGAATGGAGATAGGCTGGAGTGAGAAAGAGTTTGTTGCGCCTCTAGTGAGAATTTCTTTTAATGTCACTGTGGTATTTTCAATGAAAATAAGAGAAAAATGCATTATAGTACTAAGAATACACAGAAACAGAGGACATGCCTAGTCCTTGGGCCTCAGGGTATCATGCTACATTTGTAGATGATCAATGTTCAATAAGAAGTATTTCATCAGGAAGCATCACACCCTTTTTCTAGGATTAGGTTGTGTTCTGTTTGGCGTTAGGTGTCTAGGTCAGGTTCAGAAAAAAGAAGCCAGCACTTGGGATGTGGTACATTTTTTTGGCCCATGTAGGATAGGCACTCAAAGTAAAAGGGGAACCATAAGTTCTGATTGGATACTTTAGCTTGTTGCCCCAAGGTAACATCAATCAGAATTGTCCAGCAACCTTCACTCATGACACGAGTATCACCCAGGACATGACAGATATCACTTACAGAGAGGTAGAGATCCCAGCTAATTACTGGCAAAGCATGGAAACTTGAGAAATAAAGATTAATGATAAGTGATATTTATAGAGCATTTTGAAATTTGGAAAATGCTTTATGCATATTCATGTTTGAGTCTTACAACAATCCTCTGAGGCAAGGCCTACAGGAATTATCCCCATTTTACAAATAAAGGAATTAGGAATTAGAGACATTAAAGGATACCAGAATGCTGGGAGAGCTGAAGTGAAAGGAATTTGGTGCAAAATTCACATATGCTAACTTTAGCCCTGGGTCTCAGTTCCCTTATCTATAAAATGAGAAAGTAGGATTAAATGATCTTCCAATCCTAAATATGTGATGATAACACCTTATTTCACACAGTAAGGAACTGTCTGATGTGAGACTTAAACTTCTGGTACAGCACTCTTTCTGAAACATCAAGCTGTCTTTTTGAAATTGAGTTGAGTATTTAGGAATAGAATATTATCAGGACCTGAGAAAAGAGCTTACTCAGCAACAAAACACCAATCTAGACCCTGGAATTTACAGTAGCTTTTAAAATTACCAACAGAGTTTTCATTATATTGAATTTTTTTTCTCCCTCTATAGAGCCTGATAATGTAGTTTTCCTGGCCTATAGGTTTTTATCCCTGTACATCTGCTTACATTAATTAGACATTAAATGTCCAATTGAAAGATTCAGAGTAAATAAAAGAATGACTAACTCCAGTGAGACTGAAGAGTCAGAAGGTTTATTCATCAACTTTATATTCTCAAACTCTATGGCGGTCATTCTCATGGTAACATGGGACCTTATTGCTGTCGAATTTAATTCTGGAGAGAATCTGTAAGTGAATATATACTAAAGCCATTGGCAAAGGAGACTATATTTTTGTCCATGTTCTAGAATCTAACTGGTAGTTTTCCAGGGCCTTTCTTCACTCATTTCTCTTTAATTTTCTATTTAATTTTTTAAAATCTTGTTTTTTTTATCACCTTAATTTTCAAACACATCCCTCTCATCTACATTTATCAATTGAGACATTCCTTACAGCAAAAGAATAAAAAAGACAAAGAGGGGAAAAAAGCAAATCAGAAAATTTAACCAATAAATCAACAAAATCTGACATTATATGTAATATTCCGAACACATAGTACCTCACCTCTGAAAGAAGAGATAGGGATATGCATTCTTTCATTTCTTATCTCGAGAAAATCTTATTCATCATAATTAAAGTACATTCAGATTTCATCGCTGTCGTTTTTATTTTTTCTCCTGACATTTTAGCACCTATCGTGTGTATATCTTTTTCTGGTTCTGCTTAGTTGGGTATCAATTTATATGTCTTTATACAATTCTCTGATTTTTTCATATTGATAATTTCTTATAGCACAAAAATATTCAATTATTTTCACATGCCGGTTTCTTCAATCATTCCAAAATCAATGGCAATCTACTTTGTTTCCAGTTAATTGCTAACAAAAAAATTGATGTTATGATGGGACCTTTCCTTCTGTCTTTGACTAATTTGTCATATAAACCTAATAAAGGGATCCCTGGATCAAAGTAGGCATTTTCTTAACATAATTCCAAATTGCTTTCCAGACTGGTTGGACTAATTGAGTTCTTCACCAGTAATATATATATATATATATATATATTTTTTTTTTAAGCAATTGGGGTTAAGTAACTTGCTCAAGGTTACACGGCCATTTATTTCTGGGTGTGGTGCTAAGTATCTGAGCCCGGATTTGATCCCCAGGTCATCCCGACATTGGAGCCGGTGCTCTTACTTGCTATGCTACCTGGCCGCCCCTCACCAGTAATATATTAGTGTCTATCTTTCTATAGTCTGCCCTACAATATTGACTGTTCCTGTCTTTTTTTTTTCAGTTTTACCTATTTATTGGGAATAAAGTTAAAGCTCATATTAATTTTGACTTTTATTTTATTTATATGTAATATTATTATTAGTGATTGAGAACAATATTTTATGTCATTGTTAATTGTTTAAAAACTGTTTCTTCTCCTTTGGCAACTTATCCATTACAAAATGGCTATTGATGTAATATAATTGGGGAAATAAAGTGCATCTCTTGGAATGAGACTTTAATCAGAGATGTTTCACATAAAGATCCCATTCCAATCGACATGATTCCTTCTTATTTATCATATTCATGTAAAGTCTTTTCACTTCCATGATTTAGCTTATATTTCATGATTATCTCTCTCCCTTGCTTGGATACTTCTCCTGGAGATAGCTGCCTTATTACATTCTCTTCTAATGTTTGTTATTCAGTTACTTTTCAGAGTCAGAAGACTTTTGAGAGGGTGAGTGACATAGACAGACCAGTGCTTTATTAACATTATTCTTATAGCTCTGGGGGGGATGGAATGGAGAGGAGGGGAGACCCTGGAAGCAGGGAGCACAATGAAGAGCCTATGGCAATAGCCCAGACTAATAAAGGATTGGAATTAGACTGGTGACCTTGAGAGAAAAGGGAAGACTAAAGACATGATGTAGAGGCAGAATAAAAAAGACTGGGTAATTACATCAATATGAATAAGCAAGAGAAAAGGAAAAGTCTAATCTTACCCTGAGGTTAAGAGCTTGTGTGACCATGAAGAAGACTTTTACCATGACTTATCCCAACTGATCCTTCTACCTCTGCCAGGTAGGTGAGTCTGCTGTCAGTATCCCTCTTTTACACATGGGGAAGCCAAGATGCCAAAGGGAATCACACAAGGAAGGTCATCCTGATAGTTCCTTATAGAGCTCAGATGTCAAAGCCTCCCATTCACAAATTTTCCAGCATTCAGCCTGGCCATCTGATTACGATCTACCTATCCCTGTATCTTCTAGATCACTGAACCTAACGAGACCATGCCATAGGGTACTTAATCCATTTTGCTTTGGAACTCTGTACTCAAACTAAAATGAATTTATTTTGAGTGAGTACACACATTCATGTAGCTCTCTATGCCTAGATGGTGCCAATCTATGCTTCACATCCCATTCAGTTATCCACATCAGCTATCTTTCAACTTAATTACTTGCTCCCTAACACATAATCCTCCCTCAACCATTTATGCTACTTTCCTCCCATGAACTACAATAAAAAATCAACAGCAGTATTGATTCTGGAAAGTGCTTATCAACTTCTTTCTTAAGGTTCTGGAAACTCATGGTCTCTTATGACTTCCCAGATGAAAAGAGCCTTCCCTCATCACTGTTCCCTTCTCTGTGTGGCTTTCACAGATTTAATGTCAATTTTTAGAGGACAGGGATAATCTTAATTTTGTATTTGTATCCTTAGTGGCCTGGCAGATAGTAGACTCTTAATAACATGTTTTTATTGATTTATTAATTTATTCACCTACTCACTTGCTCTAGAAACCCTATTCTTTTGGGGTGAGTGGGAGGAAGAGAAACTATAATCAATCCATATCACCTTATGAATACCATAACCTTAAGAAGAGAAAGTTTTGTTTGTTGTAATGAACTCAATTTCCCTAGTATAGGCATTTATAAAGCTTAATCAAACATGCCTACTAACATTTGAAAATTAAAAAATGCATTTATTTCAATACATCAAGGATCCCCAACTTTGTTCACCAGTTAGTCAACATCAAGTGTTTGTCAAGCAATTGCTACTGTTCCTCTTTTCAGCTTGGTAGATGGGCTTTGCAGCGTCTGAGAAAGTTCATTATTCTTGTAATGGGTGAGGATGAGGAGCCTCACAGAGGAACACAGCTGGTCTAGTTTCCTTAGATGACAGACATAAAATGCAGTCAGTGAGTTACTGGGCATACGTTCAAAGCTTCTCAACCTTGTATATGTAGCTCATGCTCCACAGACATCCTCAGGATGTCCCCCAAACTTGGGAAATGTCCTCTGCATTTGGGGTAAATCATCTGAGATGAGCTTACGGAAAAACATGGACAAGAATTACAGGGGATTAGGTAGGCACAGATGGGTTGCAATAGGAGAAAATACCCACATTTGGTGAGGACCCAGAATCCACTGGAGCATATTGACTATTTCATAGTATTTATAGCAATAAACTTCATCTATTTCAGGACCTACTGTAGCTTAGAGCTTTCATTAGCTCAAACAGGGACAAATCCTTCCCATGCTCATTATAATGAATCACTGAGATTATATCTACTAACCTTTTCAAAGAAAGGCTCACTTTGTGCTTCAAAATGTCAAGAAGCATGCTTTGAGCACCTACATATGCAGGTACTGTGGATAAAAAAGACAGAAATGAAATAGTCCAAGCCAATATGCTCTTAAAGGAGTCAACATGTACGTGAAGAAGCTTATACAAAAATAAGTACAAGGCAATTTGGGGGATGGGGGAGGAAGATACAACCATGGCCTTGGGGAGTGATCAGGAAGGGCTTCATGTACTAAGGGGTCTTTCAGATGAGTTTGGAAGGAAACAAATGATTTTAAGAGGCAGAGAAGAGGAGGGACTGCATTCTAGTAACTGAAGACAGCCAATACCAATGCAAAGAGGTGAGAAATGGAGCTCTGGGGGCCTAAACTGGTGAGACAGTTATCTCAAAGCACTATAAGAGTATGCTCTTTCTCTGGGCAATCTTTTTGTACATTCCTATCACCTGGGCAAATCTTGCTTCTAGTAGAATTGGAGAATCCTAATCATAGATTCATAGAATCTATGAATTGGAAGGGGCCTCAGAGACCAGCTAGTATGATTAGTCTTTGACCTAGAATCTCCTTGATAATCCTCTGATAAGTAGTCATCCAAACTGTGTGTAAATACCTATAGGGAGGGAGATATGAGAACCTCCAGAGGTAGTTCATTTCTCTTTGAGATGTTGTTAATTGTTAGGAAAGGGCAGCTAGGTGGCATAGTAGAGAGGGTGCTAGGCCTAGAGTCAGGAAGATCTGAGTTCAAATCCTGCCTCAGACACGTACTAGTTGTGTGACCCTGGGCAAGTCACTTAACCCTGTTTGCCTCAATTTTGTCATCTATAAAATGAACTGGAAAAGGAAGTAGCAAACCTCTCCAATATCTTTGCCAAGAAAGTCCCAAATGGGGTTATGAAATGTCAAACATGACTGAGATGACCGAACAACAACAAAAATCATTAGGAAGTTTTTCCTTACATCAAGCCTACATCTTCCCTATAACTTGCACTCATCACTACTAGCTCTTAGAACTGGAACCAAGAGAATTATGTTTTCTTTTTGTTCTCTCTCATTCACCTAAGCCATGAGTTTTATGGATTCCATTAAATATAAACACTTGAATGAATGTTCCCTAACCCTTGCAGATCTCAGAACCAGCTTCCATGACAATACTTTGGGATGACAGTGTTATCCCAAGCAAAACTGGGGGTCCTACCAAGGGCAAGGCCATAGCCTACTGAGTCTGACATAAAAAACTAAAACAAAGCTTGGGAGTGTGGTGGACAATATTTTTTTGACAATTACATCTGCTCTCACATTTATTGTACTACAGCAAATAAACAGGTGCATCCCCAGGCAAGGGATAAACAAATCACAAGCAGTCCCTTGGTAGCTCCTGGGAGTATGTCCTTGTGTGGATACTATTAATTTTTCATTAAAAAAGATGAAATATAAACTACAAGCAAAATATTCATCTCCCCCCTCCACTAATTCCGCGGGGTGCCTTCTATATGTCAGGAACTGAATCTTGGCAGAGGCTTGAATTTTTTCATAAATTACCGCACAGGGTAGCTGCAACGTTTTTATTTCATCCAACACAGATGAGCAAGAAAATCCCTCCTAGGTAAGGAAGCATATGAACACTTGGGTCACCATGCAAGGACCATGCCACTGGAATGCAAATCTCTTGTCCTATGGGGTCTACTGAGCAATCTGCTCCCAAAACAGACCTAGAAGGAGCTCACAAAGCTGCTGCTCTTGGGTTTTCAGTTGTATCTGACTCTTCCTGATCCCATTTTGAATTTTCTTGGGCAAGATACTAGAGTTGTTTGCTGTTACCTTCTCCAGCGCATTTTACAGATGAGAAAACTGAGGCGAACAGGGTGAAGTGACTTGCCCAGGGACAAAGTTATGGGACCAATAAGATGGAACCTGATCTTTGAAGTTTTTTCATCCCATAGAGGTGCTCAGGACCTCCCTTATTCTTTGTGATTTTCTTAAGCATAGCTCTGCCCTTGTCCTCATACTGCCAAGTCTCCCCACAAGCACTCAGTAAATGCCGGTGACTTCCTATTAATTTGACAGCAAATACAAACTCCTTTAAGAATTAGTTGTTTTTATGCTATTGTTACACTATGAGTTGCCCCCTGGTTCGGCTCACTTTGATCTGTATCTGTTAATACAAGTCTTCCTAGTTTTTTTCTGAAACTGATCCTTTAATGTTTGTTCTAAAAGAAGAGCATTATATTACATCCATATCCCATAACCCTTTCAGGCAATTGCCACAGAAAAGTTGGTGCAACAAATATCACTTCACATAAAGGTAGTATCCTACTTTATATGAACTCTTTGGAGGTAGAGGGCTATTAGTGGTACATTTTGGTCAAAGTGAATGAGTAGTTTAGTAACTTTGGGGCAAAGGTCCAAACTGCTTTTCAGAATGGATGGACCAATTCACAGCTCCACCAAAAAGCATTACCAATGTGAGGAATTTCCTGCAGCCCTTCCAACATTTGTCATATTTCCATCTCCACATTTCCACAAATTTTTAAAATCTGGCAGTTGGGAGGTAGAACCTCAGAGTTGATTTAAATGGGCATTTCTGCAATTATCAGTAATTCAGAGCAATTTTTTTCCCTTACGGCTATTGATAGTTTGGATATCTTCTCTTGAGAACTGCTTGTTCATCTGCTTTGACCACTTATCAATCATGGAATGGCTCATATTCTTATAAATTTTAATTAGTTCTTATGTATCTTAAAAACGAAGGAACAATATTCTACAAAGATTTTATTCCAAGTTAATTATCTATCTTCTATGTTTAATTGCTTTGGTTTTATTTGCACAAAAAATTTTTAATTTTGTTGAAACAAAATTGCCCCTTTTTCCCCAGTGATTTTCTGTGTCTCTAAGCCCTATCCATAGCTATGAAGGGTAATTTCTTCCTTGATTCTCTAATTTATGATGTGACTAATTCAATGAGAAACCATGATTACAGAGGACTGGGGATGAAGAATGGCACACGCCCTCTGACAGAGAGGTGATGGGCTAATCATAGAGAGTGTGGCAATTTGCCTGGCTTGACGGTGCATATTAGTTATAAGGGTTTTCTTAGTCTTTATCTTCTCCTCCTACCCTACACTGGCAGAAGGTGAGAGAGAGAAAAAACCTGCTAATTGAAAATTTTTAAAATTAAACTTGTAAATTCCTCTATTTAACCACTTTACAACCGAGTTCCAACCTGTCTTTCCAGCTCTAGTCATGGCAAACATGACTCCTCCTTTCATGCTCTGTGATTCATCTAAACTGGCCTTGTCTCTGTACTCACACACAAAACTTCGTCTTCCATCTCTGTTCCTTTTTTCTAGCTACCCTCCATGTATGGAACGTACATCATCTTCTCCTCCACCTAAAGCAATCCCTCTTCTTTTCCAGGAGTTGACTCAAGCACTACTTTCTATGTGAGCTCTTTCCTGATGCCCCTCTTCACAATCTTTTGTTGTTGTTTATTTGTTTTCAGGTGTGTCCTACTCTTTGAGACCCCATTTGGGGATTTCTTGGCAGAGACACCAGAGTAGCTTGCCATTTCCTTCTGCAGTTCATTTTACAGACAAGGAAACTGAGGCAAACAGGGTTAGGTGACTTTCTCAGGGTCACCCAGCTAGTAAGTGTCTGAGGCCACATTTGAACTTAGGGAAGATGAGTCTTCTGACTCCAGACACAATTCTCTATCCACTGCACCACCTAACTGGCCCACTCTCAATCTACCCTGTATTTATTTGTAATTATTCTCTACATATTTATCTTATTAGAGAGTTATATAAATCCTAGTTATTGAGCCTATTAGAGTGTAAACTCCTTACAAGTTGGGATGGTTTCATTCACTGTATTTGTTTATCTAGTACCCCACACAAGGCTTAGCATATGGTGGGTACTTAATAAATGCTTATTCATTGACTGATTAACTGATACACAGTCAGGGTCACCCTGGAATTCCCTGATTGAGTCATGCTCTCACTGTTCACACCATCTTAAAGTCAGTTTCTAAACACACACTGACTGACCTAAAGTCAGCCCTGAGGCTGTGTGCTGATTCTCTCTAATGGGAACAGCTGCCTCTCATTTGCACTCCTCTTGAAACACGTTATGTTGAGCTAAAGTACCTGATTCAGATTCAAACAAATACAGGTCCAGCAGTTTGGCAAGGCATGGTTGGATTAGGTGGGTCTGTATAAGTAAGAGAAGGTCAAGGTGCTTCAACTTATAGCCTCTTGTGCAAATCAAAAGTCATCAAACCAATCTGGACCTCAGTTTGTTTCATGAGTGAAATAATGGATTTGAACTAGGTAACTGCTAAGATTGTTTTCACGGCTAAGTTTATGATAATCCTATGTCAGGGTCTGGGAGTTTGCAAGTATAAGCTGGGATAATGATTGGTCTCCTTGGGGATTTATGCTTGGTCTCTGTGTCTTTAAACATAAAGCTATCAGGGGTGGCTAGGTGGTGCAGTGAATAGAGCACCAGCCCTGGAGTCAGGAGGACCTGAGTTCAAATCTGACCTCAGACACTTGACATACTTACTAGCCATGTGACCTTGGGCAAGTCACTTAACCCCAACTGCCCTGCCCTCACCCTCCAAAAAAGAAAAGTAAACACAAAGCTAACAACTTTGTAGAAATGAAATAAAATTGAGAAGAATGATGGTAGAAAGAATATTGGTTTGGGTTCTGACTCTTGGCTTGTCCTCACTCTGCCACCAACTTGTGTGGCAGAGTTGTGTGTTAGCCTCAGAGTCAGGAAATTCTAGGCTTGTATCCCATTTTGGACACATTCTAGCTGTGTGACCTGGACAAGTTACTTATCTGTTCTAGTCATTAGTTTCCTAAACTGTAAAAAGTTCTATTAATAAGAAT
Source organism: Petaurus breviceps papuanus (assembly GCF_028583685.1). NCBI lineage: Eukaryota > Metazoa > Chordata > Mammalia > Diprotodontia > Petauridae > Petaurus > Petaurus breviceps. The sequence goes on from NW_027185809.1 coordinate 3,987,679, forward strand.
ACTTAGAAGTTATTGTATAATAGATAAGTGCCTAGCAAACTTTAATGTTCTATTCAAAACACTAGCTATACCACTACCATCACCTTGGCTTCAGCTTCCTGATTTACAAAATGAACAGTTTAGATTCTGAGATCACTATTGTCTTTTGTAGATTCCCTAGTTTGATGAAAACCAGCTATTTGGCATGATATGTGAGAGAGGCAGCAGGTGGCACAGCGGTTACAGCATTGGATCACGAGACAGGAAGATCCAAGTTCAAATCTTGCCTCAGATACTAGCTGTGTGACCCTGGCCAAGTAACCTAACCTCTCTCTGACTCAGTTTCCTTATCTGTAAAATGGAGATAATAAAAGCATTTACTTCCTAGGGTTGTTATAAGGATAATGTTTGTGAGAGAGTTGTATAAGTGCTAATTACTATAATTGTCATTAGTATCATAAATAATGCCAAGAACTCATGGAGTGCCATGGAGTGCAACAGAGAGGGAGCCAAGGTCTAAGCATGAGGAGCTGAGAATTCTCTACCAAATTACCAACAGAAAAAGGCATAAGAAGGTGATCTGAGGACGTGGTTAAACGTCCACATCCCATCTGGGTTGCCTACAGCCCTGAAGTTTTGGGAGAAACTTGGCACAAGCAAGACATTTTATACTTTTCATGGTAATCTATGTAATTTTGTTGAGTCTCTAATGAAATCTTCAAGGAGAGGCCCCATGACATTCTGGCTCAGGTTTCTTGACCAGGCCCCTGGCATGGCACTTAGCTCAAGGAGGGAAACAATAAATGCTTCCTGATGGTAATGTCTTTCTTCTATGGAAGTTCATGTACAGCCTTTCAATTTGGCTCCAGACTGGATGGGGGGGCAGGGAAGTGGGTTTCATTACTTTCTGATCAAATACCATTCTGGTGCTCATGGCATCCTTGATGTTTGAAAATCAGAAAAGTTTAATTACATGTGTCATTAAAATGGCGTTCTGTAATGGCTGTATAACGGAATTCATTAATGAGATTCTTAACATATCAGACAAGACAAATTACTATTGTGTTGTTCATGAAAGCTTCTCATTAAAGGAGCAGTGAAAAGTGATTAATATTTTGTTGCCAATCAAGACGTCTTATAAAAATGATAAAGAAAGGAGGTACGTAAGTCAAGCTACCATCTTCATTTTTCTGCTTTGGTTTTTTGTCATATATCCTGTCTCCACCTCCCCCACCCAGTTTTCAGATTCAAATGAGAATGTCCAGGATATTCTTTCATTTCCAATTTTGTACTTTCCTAGATGAATGTGTTTATCTGAAGCCAAGCTACAGTAAAGCAGAGGTACTGACAAGTCTCTGTGGTAGAGAGGGAAAATCTTGGACATGGGATTAAGTCTAGAGTTGTCTACTTACTAGGTATATTACTGGGGGCAAGTCATTTGATATCTCTGGACCTAAGTTACTTCATCAGTAAATTGAGAAGGCTGGACTAGACTGCTTTTAAGGTCACTCCAAGCTCTAAGTCCATGGTCCTGGTCTCCTTGGTACTGTATGAGTGGCAGCCATGGTCTGCTGAGTTTGTTTCAGTTGGAAACATTTCAGGGCTACCCCAGGCTTCTCTTCCTCTCATTTCCTACTTAATTCCTAGCACAGGGACTACAGGGTCCTCAGTACTTTGAGTAATTTTTGTCAGTGGCATCAGACTATTCCTCAGATGGGGTCAAGTTTGCCCTCTCTGTGCCTTCTTAAAGTGAGAGGTATTTTCCTATAGCCCAACTCAGACAGTGTCATAACCTTAATCAAGAACTTTGAATCACTCTCTGGACGAAGTACAAACTCTTCGGTACGGCATCTTAAGGGCCTTCCTCAATTTGAACTGACTCTACTTTGTTGCCTGATTCTACCAACATCACACATCTGTTCCAATCAAGTCCCTGTCATCACCAACCCTAAAATAAAACTTGGGACTCTGTGTTCTTATCATTCCTCTGAATGACTCCCCTCTTCTTGGCCTATTTAAATCCAACTCAATCATCAAGGTCCAATTGAGTTCACAGTTTCTCCATGAACCCCTCAAGGATGAGCTTAGCACACTTCTCAGAACTTTTATAGCATTTACTGTCTGTCCAGCCATGAAGATAGAGACTGGCTCTATGTTTTGGTTGGCATAGAGAATTCTAGGGTGAGTAAAACCTCTTGAGCAATGTAGGTATGAAGGTTCTTTGAAAATTAAGGTCTAGGACACTGATTTGCCCATGGTTACTTCACCATGACATGACAGAGATGGTACTTGTAAACAGATATTCTTGAATTCAAGGCCAGCTCTCGAATCATTACGCCTCACTGCTTGGGCCATCCTTCGCCAGCCTTTTCCATCAAGCAATGATAATAATAACAAATGGTCTTAATATGTCCCTAGAATTTCCTCAACATTGCTATGTAAGCCAAGTGCTCGATATTTTATTCTGTTGGCTTCGCTATGATAACTGGTGCTCAACCAATATTGACTGAATAATTAACTGGTTGGTTGTCTTGTAGGAAGTAGGCCCTTAATATCAGTTTGTTGAATCAAACTGAATTTATGTGCCCCTTTCTAATGAATTCTCATCAGCAGGGACACCCTGTAATAGATGTCTTCAGGACTAAGCATATGACCACAGGGAATGCATGTGAACTGTGATGATTCTGGGCTTCTGTTCTTTCCTTCTCCTGTTTTCCAAAGTTCTGTGACCAGCTCAAGCTCTTCCTTCTTTCCACGTATGATTTTAATCCTTGGATTTGTTCCTTCACCTTGCTTACAATTTATTTTTCCCTCTCAGTTGGAGACATTTATCTCTCACCTCACAAAGCCCCTAGCATCCACACTTCCACGTGCCCAGTTCAGTTTTCCTCCACAGAAGCCTTATGTGAAATACCAAATGACATTATGTGCTATACTAAGTAACATCTTCAAAGACACCTTCAGAGTAAGGATGTGTAGTGTTGGGTACATTTCTGATAAATGCTGCTTATGAGTAATGAAAATTTATTACAGTTATTAAATAAATCCCCCATACCTCTTGCTTTGAAGATTAATTCCATAGCCATGATAGGAAGAAAATATCAGAGATTATATAAAATATAGGCATTCTGTTGACAAATTACTGGTTCTGAGGCATTTCAAGAAAGGGAATATTCCTTCAAAACATGGTCAAATACAAAGAGGACGCAACTCTTCTATTCTGGGCTTCCAATCTTGGTCTTAAATAGCTCTAATTTTATAGACAGACTTTGGTTCTTAGATTCATTTTTCATGTTTGACCCTGGGCAAGTCACTTGACTTCAGTGAACCTCAGTTTCCTTATCAGAAAAATAAGCATAGAAACATTCTCTCTGTGTACCTCACAAAGCCATATTGAGGAAAAGCTGTGTAAAATTTAAAGCTCCATAGAAACTGGAGTTATTTTCTTGTCCTTATGGCAATGATAGTCAGAATGGCAATAATTATAGTTCTACTTGACTTTAGAAGTAACTGCTTCTAAACCATTTCAAACCAGGAGTGCCTCCTGATTGAACCAGCATTCATGCAAGAATAATTCTAGCATTGAAAATGAATTAAACTCATAAATTTCATGCATATCTGTGGATTCATGGGAACTCCTGGTGAGGAAACACTACCAAAGGAGAGAGGTAGTGCTCCTATAATTTATAGTTTTGGTTTGTTTTTTTTTGCTTTTTGGAGGGGGGAGAGCAGGGCAATTGGGGTTAAGTGACTTGCCCAAGGTCACATAACTAGTCTTTGTATTAAGTGTCTGAGGCTGGATTTGAACTAAGGTCCCCCTGACTCCAGGGCCGGTACTCTATTTACTGTGCCACCTTGCTGCCCTGTTATAATTTATAGTCTTAAGAGATTAAGTGATTTACTCAGGCAGGAATTGAACTCGGTACTTTCTGACTCTAGGACTAGTGACTCTTTACTACTCCATACTGACAACTCTCAGTTTTCATTTAATAAAACAAAATAAAAATGAGCACAAAACCGTTAACTGCTGCTCTTTTTAAAAGCAATGGATTTGGGGGCAGCTAAGTGGTGCAGTGGACAGAGCACTCTGGCCGTGGTGTCGAGAACCTGAATTCAAATGCAGCCTCAAACACTTACTAGCTGTGTGACCCTGTGAAAGTAACTTAACCCTAATTGCCTCAAAAAAAAAGGGCAATAGATTTGGAAGATCTGTAACCCTGTGCTTCAATTTTGCTCTGCTACTTCTTCCTGTTCATATCCCCTCTCTTGGTTTCAGTTTCTTCATCTGTTAAGGGCTAGTGTTAGGCCAATTGACTTCTTAGGTCTTTTCCATTAAAATCCATAGTCCTATGATCCAACATCCATCACTGAACCAGAGTTATGATGTTTGCAATGAACTTCAAAGAGTATCTAAGAGTACTTAGACAGGACTTCCTGCTACAAACTGCCCAACCTGATGGACCCATCCTGATGGACCCATGATTTCACTGGTGGATGGAGATCTCAGGGGACAACCTCCTTTATCAGACCAGGTCAGAATCTTTTCTGAAAATTCTAGTCTTAGAGAGAAATCTAGAGCACTGAAGTTATAGGACTTTTCCAGTTTCACAGAGGACTTAATTATCAAAGGTGGGGACTTCAGTGTATGTCTTGGGGCCGGGTCTCAAGGTCAACTTTCTACCCATTATTCTCTGTTGCCTCATATAAATTTCTTCTTTAAAACATGACAACTGGCTGACATTTAACATGATATTTCAGATGGGGTATCAACTGTATAGACCATTATTTCCTTTTCTGAGTCATTTATTCAGTTGTTTTCAGTCATGTCCAACTCTTCATGACTCCACTTGGGGTTTTCTTGGCAAAGATACTGGACTGATTTGTCATTTCCTTCTTTTGCTCATTTTTCAGATGATAAAACCGAGGCAAACAGGGTTAAGTGACTTGCCCAAGGTCACACAGCTAATAACTGTTTGAAGTCAGATTGGAACTCAGGGAAGATGAGTTTTTCTAACACCAGACCTAGAACTATCCACTGTGCCACCTAGCTGCCCAGTTAGACAACTATTAAGGGTACTGTTGAATTAGGGAGGGAGTATGGCATACTAGAGAGGTGGCCTGGGAGTTGTTGAAATCAAATCCTGAAGTTAATACATATTACTTTTGTGACCCTGAGCAAGATGTTTAACCTCTCAATGTACTAGGCAGCTCTCCAAGACAATAAATTACAGAAAAGGTGGTGTTTTGCTTTGGCAAAGTAAATTTCTTCACTAGGAATTTCTTATTAGAATAAAGTATGAGACTAGTAAAAAAAAAACATTAACTTTTTTTTTTCTTTTTGGAGAGGGGAGGGCAGAGCAATTGGGGTTAAGTGACTTGCCCAAGGTCACATGGCTAGTAAGGGTTAAGTGTCTGAGGCCAGATTTGAACTCAGGTCTGAACTCCAGTCAGAACTGACTCCAGGGCCAGTGCTCTCTCTATTCACTGAGCCACCTAGCTGCCCCTATCAATTTTTTTAAAGCTACATGTTATTCCCTTGCTCAGAAACCACCCATGCATGATTCCTTCTGCTGCTTACCGCACCCAATTCAAATGTCTTAGTAGTTCATCATTCAGGGCTCTCTGCCACCTAGAATTCAAGTCCCATTTATCCTGAACATAAGAAGTCTCTGCTTCTGTCTGCAAAGTATATAATTATCCAATTCTATCCACTATATATGCCAGGAGGCACAGCATACTAAAAAAAAAAGATTTAAGAGAGAGAACTTAATTTATTAATTTTTTCTTTTGCTTTTTGAAGGGGCAGTTGGGACTAAGTGACTTGCCCAAGGTCACACAGCTAGTAAGTGTTAAGTGTCTGAATTCAAATTTGAACTCAGGTCCTCCTGACTCTAGGGCTGGTGCTCTATTCACTGTACCACCTAGCTGCCCACAATTTATTAATTTTTAAGAAAAGAAACTGAAGACTTACATTGATATCTTCCAAATCCAGGTAGTTTAGGGTGATTCCATTGCGCTCCCACATGATGGGTGGCCTGAGGGCCCCTTGGATGCCACAAGATAATACTGTGCTGAGCCCCACAGTCACTGTAGTAACAATGACCCTCTGCTCCTCAGGAAGACTCAGATGAACTACTTCTGCAGGAGAAACAGGAAAGAAACTCATGGTAAGGTCTTTTATAAGCAGTGAATTTGGATTTAAGATTTGAATTGCCATTGTGTTTGTCTGGAATACAACTGAAGAAAGTGGTAATGTTGACTATGGATGCAGTACAGGTGGAGATGAGGTCAAGGAGTCTGCTTAGACATCTCTTCCTTCTACCCCTAGGTGACAGGTGAGTATATGAACTTCAAATCTATGCTCATGTTTATGCCTCAGGCACAAATTCTAAACAAAATTTTGTTTCATTCATTCATTTACTTATTATTGATTGAAATAATAACTTTCACCTTTTATTATGTGATTTTTGCAAACAGAGCACTGTGTTAAAGGACCGGGGAATCATAAACAGGTCAGATAAGATTTGGATGCTTGCATTAGCCAAGTTATAGTCTAATCTTGATGTGCAAGGAGAAATCTCACTTTGCTACATAAAGCTGATAGAGCTCTAAATCCATTTGCCAATTCAAAAGGCAATTAAGAGATCCTCCTGCCTAAATCCTGGTTTATGAAATCTCCTGCGACATCAAGTACAATAAGAAAGCTTGTTTCACTTTTGCAATCATCTAGAAATATAACCTTTTTGAATTATCCAGCCATTCAAGTAAGTGAAAAAAATGATAGAAGTTTACAGAAGTAGGGTTTGTGGATCAGTAAGCATTAACTTTGGGGGTTGAAGATTATGAGTCAGCTCTGGAGAGCTGGGGGAGCTACGATCCATAGGTCCCAGTTCTCTGCCATCCTACTGTCTGTGATTCAATTAACCTCACTGATGGGGAAATCTGTCTCTGAATGAATTAGAGCCCATTTTGGTTTTGCTCTTTTAATATATATTTATATATTATTGTTTTATGTTTTTTTTTGTGTTTATGTCTTATTTCTACAATAGATTATAAACTCCATGCGGAGAGGAACCCTGCCTTATCTAAAGTTCATTTCTCTGCTGGTGCCTAACAACAATATTCTGGTCACTTAATAGACAAATGAGAAATGAAATTGAGTTTGTTGGATCATAATCCAGGATGTGGCACAGTCAGCTGAATAATTTTGTTGATAAAATGGATGAATGAAAAAAATAGCTTCTGTGTTAACTTTGAAAATTCCCCCTCCCTTTCTTCCATTAAGGAAACATGGATGAAAGTGCATAAGCAAGGGTCCCACATTTCCTGAGAGAGTATTTCAACATTCCTGGGCTTCCTCAAAGAGTCACTGACTCAGTGGGATTTCTCCCAGGATATGATTCATTAAATTATTTTTCATTCAATGGACACTAATTAAGCATCTATTATATATCAATTGAGATGAAACATATATATATATATATACTCATATATATGTATGTATATTTTTAATATATACTATTTTATTTCCCCCCAATTACATGTTAACACAATTAAAAAAAATTTTTTTACTTTTTTTTTTGGATGGGGGAGGGCAGGGCAGTTGGGGTTAAGTGACTTGCCCAAGGTCACACGGCTAGTAAATGTTAAGTGTCTGAGGCCAGATTTTGAACTCAGGTCCTCCTGACTCCAGGGCTAGTGCTCTATTCACTGCACCACCTAGTTGCCCCTAAAATATATTTTTTTTAAGTTTTGAGTTCTAAATTCTATTCCTTTCTTCCTCTCCCTCCTCCCTCAGAGGGTAAACAATCAGACATAGGTGATACATGTGCAATCATGTAATATATTGGAATTGAACACATACAAAGCTAAGAAAAAGTATGAAATAACAATATAATATACATCATCTTCTACAGTAAGTGCCCAAAGAGTTAATGATATTAAAGCCTAGGAGAGATCTCTGTGATCTTGAATTGCTAAGGAAGGTCTGATGGAAGAGATAGTAAGCATGAAAGGAAGGGTCTACTTCCTTTTAAACTCTGGTCTAGGGAGGTAGGGGTGGAAAGAAGGCATCTTCCCCTTCCTGTGGGTGATGCTGTTAGCATAGGAATGAGGCTAGAAAATCACAAGTCACTGTAATGAGGGAACCGAGTCTGAATCTCCGTTCTGCCCTTTATTTCTTATGTGATTAGAAGCCAGTAGTTTAAAGCTGCTTGTCTTCTGTTGACTCCTCTGTTAAATTTCACACTTGGATAGATGATATCAGAGGTCACTTCAGCTTTAGATTTCCGCTTCTGTGATCCTAATTTGTAACATTGCAGGGATTGGACTAGACGTCTAAGGGCTTTTCTTTCTCTAAAGCCTATGATCATGTATGTTCAGGGGACTCAGCTTGGATGGACAGGGAGTGTCATGGATAGGAATAGAAAAGATTAGAGAATTAGGATGAGGTCATGCCAAGGTGACTATCAATGAAACGCTAATAAATTAGGACAATCATTTGAGGCAGGAGGTGATAGGAGAACCTTTCAAGGACAGTATTGGGAATACCCTCTCCAGGAACTTATAAAACAAGTCTGCTAGAAAGGCATTAAATAAGGACTCTGATCTCAACGGGTTCCTCCTAGGAAGTGGGGAAACTGTACTTTTCAATTTGTTTGTGATCAGTATTCACATTTAAAGTTTTGAATATGTTTCTGAAAATCTGCGTATAAGGAGTTTTATTTGGTGTAGGAAAAGATGCCAAATATAAAGGCATGAATACCAAAAGAATGATCAGAATTCTCTTCCTGCTAGCTATATAAATATTAACCAAAAAGTAAACAATGGAATCACTTAAAGTTTAATTAAATGAATATTGTGTCGAATGCATTCCTATCAATATTCCCAAGGACCTTTTAAAATTCTAAAGGGATTTGTGTTAACAGAATTATCTCCTTCTTTTCCTTTCCCCTAAATATTTACCATTAAATAATCTTCAATGACCAAGCTCTATACCTCATAACAGTGGGAAGATATAGGCTTACTGACTGGCTAGGAAGATTACACTGAGGTGGGGAATGAAACCACATTGAGATGCTTAATCTCTAGTGAGAATGTGTAATTGGAAACTTCCTCTGGAGACTGTAGGAGTCAGTGCATTAAATCTCTTGCCTGTCAGCCACAGGGGCCTTCCCAGCCCCAGTGATAAAGTGCTAACATTAATGATGAGAAAGAGTAACTAGGAACAAGAGGAGGAAATACCCAAGGTCAGATCTTGATGTGATTATCCAAGTTACAAATAAAGATGGTTGAACAGAACAAGGACAAGGACATTCAAGGTTGACACTGTTCTGATCCCCCCAACTGATATTTCCTAGATCTGTTAGGAGGAGCCTTTACTTGGAATTTATTCAACTAGAGCAAAAATATTTGAGAGATGGGAACTGATATGGCTGGAGGTGGCCATTAGGGCATGACCCCATTAGGGTTGGGATTGAAGGTGGCTCCTAGAGAGGGATAACACAGAAGGGACATTGAGAGTAGCCACCTGGGAGTAAGCAAGGAAATAGGGATCCGGTACCTACCACAGATGAGTGGAGGATTGTGAGCTTGGATACTGCAGCCTACGAACCAACATGGGGAAATGCCCTGCCCTACGTATGACTCTGGGTTTGGTGGTTTAACCAAATGGGGAGAGAAACAGATTTGGCAAGGCTGATTTGCTGAGTTTCAATTCAGTTATAAAAGTTGGCTATAACAGATGAGACCTATCAGAAATGGGTCATTCAGAAAGGAATAGACCGCTGAGAAAGAGATCAAGGCCAAGTTTATTGTAGTTTACTGTTAGGGAAGGACTGAACCAGAAAAATCATCGTAATATATAAATTTTGTGGTTTTTATGTTAGTACCTCCCCACTGCACAGCTTTTGTCAGTTCTCATTTATAGTAAATCCCTTTTTGGCAGGGGTCCCCCACAACCCTAACATAGGTGAGTCTAGTTTTTCTTTAAAAGATGACAGAACTACACTGCAAGTTGATTGGTCAAGGCTCAAAGTGCTTTGAAGTTTTCTGACAGCCTCTGGCCGTACTGATGTAGCTTTATGGTTACTGAAGAGCATTAAAAGGCATACACCATGACTCAGGGCTTTAAGCCATAGTAGATATGTTAAAGTCATTCCACCTTGCTTGGCTGACCAGACCTTTCCCTAGCCTATATAATAAGGGTGAGGGGGAGAATCTAAGTAAGCGAAGTGCTTGAATATCCTTAAGTTTTTTGAGGGGGGCACATATACAGTTTTATTTTCTAAAGAAATAAATCACAAATAAATGTTTATACATACAAATATGTATACAAATATGCATATATTCATATATGTGATCTCAAATGAAAATGCATGTAAAATTTTATAAGTTAATGTGTTTTTTGTTTTGAATTTATTGATATATTTAGTTTTACTTTCAACAATCATTTTTATAAGATTATGAGTTCTAAATTTTTCCCCTCCCCAAGATAGCCTGCAATCTGATATAGGCTATACATGTACAATTATATTACCATATTTGCACATTAGTCATGTTGTGAAAGAAGAATCAGAACAAAAAGGAAAAAAATATTATATAGTCTTTTTCTGCTATGACTAAATACACTTCCTGTTGTTAACTGCTGAATGACTTAAAAGAACTTCAATTTGTACCAAAATTGGTTATCAAGGGACTGCTAGGCATTCCCCTAAAACTTTTTAATATTGGGTAAGAGGAGTGAACTACGTAGGGAATTAAGGAAGAGGGGTGAAAGGGCAAAGAAAGAACCACATCATGAATTAGGTGTTTATTAAACCAGGAAATAGCAGGGAGGTTGCCCCAGTGAGGGACTAGTAAGGCCTATTAGATGGTAAGGTTCTGGGGCTGTTCTTGTTTAAAGGGGACTGGAATCTGGTATTATTTTACCATCCCCAAATCCATGGGGGAATTTGTGGTGGGAGACACTGGGTGGGCCTAGATACCTCAGACGTCTCATTCAGGTGGGAACATCCAGGATCATAATCCTTTATGAATGTAAGATGTCATAGAAGAATAAGATATCATTAATTATTTTAGTATTATCAGTAAGACTTCTCATACTGTACCGAATATATGAAGGACATCGCTATTTCCTTTAACCTAATCTTATTTCAGCTTTATTCAAAATGTATTAATAGCAGGTACATAGTAAATGCTTGGTTGACTGAATAACATTATATTTAGTTCTCTCTCTTCAGGATCTAAACATTTCTTTTCTTCTGAGAACTTAGATTCATCAGGGAAATCTTGAATATCCCCTTTAATTTATTCAGATCAATTCCATTCTACAGTGAAGTATTAGTGACCTACCTAGTGCCTGGACCTGTGCTTGGCCACTCTGTTCTCATCCAGGGAAAGAAGCCCTTATTGATGGGAGGAGATAAGGCTCTCTCACAAAGTAAACTCTGAGAGAGGAAGTGAGCATGATCCATCATTATTAAATTATAAAAGTAGTAGCTAAGACAATAGATTCAGAGAAAGGAGGATAAACAGTAACAGGATTGGTAGAAGACTTTTGTTCCCCATCGTTCTATGCAAACTTTATTCTTCCTCTTGTTAAGTTCACTAACTTCTCCCATTGCATTTATGACCTTAGAAAGTTATCTCCTCTAATCTTTCTGGGCCTCAGAGCCCGGAGAGAGCTCCAGTTCCCTCAACTGGAAAATAAGGACTAGATTATCTATATGGTTCATTTCAGCTCGAAAATCTCTGTTTTCTATTTTTATCTTCAGCACCCTACACTGTTGGTCACCTTCTTGAAATACTAATTTTGTTTCTAAGACACTGTACTCTCCAATCGGTTGTTCTCTGGACGTTCTTATTTCACTTGTTCATATAAACTTTCTCATCCTTAACTGCTTCCTTTGTTCTTTCCTTTCTAGGGTCTCTTCATAGCAACATCAAATAATTATTTTGTTTTCTATGAATCCATCAATGTACAAAGATTGTTTCTAAATCTCCTATTTCCAGATTCAACCTCTCTTCAAAGGGTCAATACTGTTTGACCTCCAGGCGTTACTGCTAGCTTCCATTATGATCCTATTTAAAATGGAAAGAATCTGGTGGTTGGAAATTTCACAGCAGGGCAGGTGTGGGCATGATCCCTGATGAGCAGAAGGTCCAAGAAGTGACACTCTCTGTGGTTCTCAGAGAGTGGATGATCATCTGTCTTCTCAACTCAATCTCTGAAGGTTAACTCTGCAGTGAAGAGTATCAATTTGTTATTATGGGTTTTGTGAATTATTTTGGATTTTCCCAGGCAGAAAACATTACTGGATTCAGTACCTCTACAAAGTCTTCCTCCTCCCTCAACTGCTATGTTTTTTAAGTACTAATCACATGGCATTGGAATAATGAAGTCAACATCCATTGCAATGAACAAGGCATCCTTAACTGCACCAAGTATTTATTCTTGGCATAAATCAGTGAAAGGAATGAACAATATACAATAGTAATGACACAAGGAATAAAGAAATCTACTACTGAGGAGATGGGGCACAGGTTCTTTCAGGAATTAGAAAGTAAATAATCCACTTTGAATGCAAGACTTTTAAGAAATTTATAGTGAGTAGATGGAAAAACAGCTCAATGTCACACTTCAAAACTGATTGAGTGACTTAGGGGCAGTTATCAAGTGAAGATGGAGTAAATTTTGAACTAAGACTTAGCATGAAGAATGAAATTGAGGACGCAAGAGCTCATGAAGGTCAATGCTTTCCCCAGTCTTAGCTGTTCTGCTGACATCAGAGAATGCAAATAGATTCATACGGAGAAGGCCAGGTAGGTAGCACAGTGAATAGAGCTCCAGGTCTGGAGTCAGAAAAATTCATCATCTTGAGTTCAAATTTGATCACAGACACTTACTAGCTGTGTGATCCTGGTCAAGTCACTTAACTGGTTTGTCTCAGTGTAGTCAAATGTAAATTAAGTTGGAAAAGGAGTGGCAAACTGCTTCAGTATCTTTCCCAAGAAGACACCAAATAAGATCATGAGGAGTCAGACACAACTGAAAACAACTGAATAAAACAATAATAACAACAATTAGGGAGAAGGAGATCTGTCAGAAACAGTGCTACCTTGTTTCTCTCACCATCGGCCCTTTATAATAACTCCCTTCTGCTTTCTGGTCAGACCCTTTCCTATGACCACTTCCTATCTTGCTCCAAAACTCAAGACCTGATTGCTATGTTCAAGGTAGATGGTACTTCAATCACCTGCCAAACACTCCTATGTGGATATTAAACTGGAACCCAAACTCAAAATGCACAGAATCCTGACCTAACATTCCCCACACTCCTCCTCTGCCAAATAGTTCTTCAAAATTAAACTAACCAGCACCCTCAGATCAAATTTTCTTTAGAAAATGTATTATTATTATTATTATTTTTAAAGCAATCAGGGTTAAGTAACTTGCTCAAGGTTACACGGCCAGTTATTTCTGGGTGTGGTGCTGAGTATCTGAGCCCGGATTCGATCCCCAGGTCATCCCGACACTGGAGCTGGTGCTCTTAATCGCTGAGCCACCTGGCCACCCCTAGAAAATGTATTATGATGAATGTCATATGTCTGCTCAGAAACACCCAGCAGTTCCCCATTACCTCTCAGCTCACATATCTGTTGGATAATGTATCATTTCTCTGCTTGATATTTAAGGTACGTTGTAATTTGCCCCCATTGTGCTTCTGTAGTCTTATCTTCCTCTCCTCATATCTTCCCTCTGACTCCAGGTAGGGGTTCTATACTGTCCAAGACATTTCCCCACCCTTCTTCCACCCCCATATGCTCAGACAATTGATTGCTAGACTGGTTAGAATATTGTCTCTCCCTCTTTCTAAGTTTCTAAGAGCTTTATATGCATTAAGGCCTATGTTCTAGGGATTATATGAGTTCTTGCCTTTCTGGGGCACAGTACCTTTCATTTAAATACACAAATCTTCCTATAATAGAGTGAAAAGGAAGAGAAGAAAACCAAAATTGGACACTGATCGTTATTGCCAGCCTCCGGTCCCAAATCCACCTCTCTCTCAAAGGCTTGATGTTCTAAGACTAAAAATCAGGAAGAAAAATACTAGAGCCGGCTTGTGATTCAATGATGAGAGTGGTTGGGAAGGGAATTTGATTCCAATTGCCGCTGCTTCTCTACAGACATGTCACTGTTGGGGAGGCAATGGTAGAAGCATTATAAAATTAAATGTTTTAGCTCTGTTTGAGAGCACGAAGAAAGCTTTAAGGGAAGTTCAGAAAATGTGTGTGCAAGACATAGCAGGGAATCTTAACAATCTGCTCCCATTATTGCTGTTCCCACAAGGGGAGTGGGGGAGGGGGCATATGATCTAGAATTTGGATGGGTAATGAGAACAAGAGTGAATTGCCTTGGCTAGTAGCCATCCTGGTTCCAAAGGGGATGAAGGAGTCATTTAGCAAGTTAGCTCCCATATTTTAGCCACAGTATTTAGAGATGGAAGGGATTTCAGAGTCCATCTAGTCCAACGCCCTCTAATTATAGAAAAGGAAACTATAGGTCAACAGGAAGTGAATTGCCCAAAGTTACACAGAAGCAGGATTCAAACCTATGTTCTCTGACTTCAAATCTAGCATTTGTTACACAATACCCCTATGGTACTTCCTTTTTTGGGAATAATTTCTATCAAGTCAATAGTTATCAGAAGAGTTAATGAATAGAGAAATAAAATTACAGCATGGACAATGTATGTTTAAAAGTTATTTTGACCACTATTGATTAGAGAAATGCAAATCAAAACAACTCTGAGGTACCGCATCTCACTGGTCAGATTGGCTAAGATGACAAAACAGGAAAATGACAAATGCTGGGGAGGATGTGGAAAAATTGCAACACTAATGCATTGTTGGTGGAGTTGTGAACTGATCCTACCATTCTGGAGAGCAGTCTGGAACTGTGCCCAAAAGGCTATAAAAAAGTACATGCCCTTTGACCCAGCAATACTACTTCTATGGCTGTATCCCAAAGAGATCAGAGAAGTGGGAAAAGGACCCATATGTACAAATATATTTATAGCAGCTCTTTTTTGTGGTGGCAAAGAAATGGAAATCAAGGGGATGTCCATCAATTGGGGAATGGCTGAAAAAGTTGTGGTATATGAATGTAATGGAATACTATTGTGCTGTAAGAAATGAGGAGCAGATTTTGTAATAACCTGGAGAGACTCATATAAACTGATGCTGAGTGAGGAGAGCAGAGCCAGGAGAACTTTGTACACAATTACAGACGCATCGTATGTGTGACAGCTGACTTTGATAGACTAGCCTCCTCTCAGCAATACAAGGTTAGAAGACAACTACATAGAGATATCCACATCCAGAAAAAGAATTACAGAGTTTTAATGCAGACTCAAGCAGACTATTTTCTCTGTCTCTCTGTTTTGTTTTGTTCCTTCTTTCTCATTGTTCACTCCATCGGTTATAATCCTTCTTTACAACTTGACTAATGTTTAATGTGAAGGTATTTGTAGGTCCTATATTTGATTGCATGTCACCATGGGGAGAGGGGGAAGAAAATTTGAAACTCAAGGGATTGTGGAACTGAATGTTGTAAAATAAAAGTAAGTAAATAGATGCATAAACTTATTTTGACTTAATAACAACCAGAGAAATAATAGAAAGTGAAACTGCAGGGCAGAATTTAACATCCTGATAAAAGGCAAATCCTCTATAAAGTCCTCAACAAATGCAGCTGTAACATCAAAATGAAAAAGAACATAGTTTCCCTGCTGGAATGTTTTGTGTATACAAGCATCTTACTCTCCATTCTTCATCTCTAAGCCCTGAAACAAGTTTATGATAGGAACCTCCGATGTCCCCTTTTAGGAGCAGAAAGAGATGGCATCACAATCTTGGTTACCTTTTGAGATGCCAGTTGTTGAGCTGGTTCAGATGTCAAAGAATTCAGTTAAACCTTATCTTTTAGCCAATGGGAGCTTTTTATTTTATGTGAAAAAGCATCATGGGCTTCCTTAGCAAGAAAGCTAAATGTCACCCTGATATTTGGGGGAGCTATGCTTATATAGAGATGTTCAGGTGATGAGGTAGTTTTTAGGATGTCTTATGGGGGTTGGAAATTTAGGGACAGGATAAGTACAAACAAGGTGAGAAAAGTGGTTGCTTGAAAGAAGGAAAACTTGGCATAACTAACACAGGGTGAGAAGCATGGGATAAGGACAAAAGCAATTCTTTTGATACAAGTTGTACGGTATTTCAAGATGGCGGATAGGGCATTAAGACACCTTCAAGTTACAGGAGGGGCTACACAAGGAGCCTCACACCCCCTCAGGGGGCCTGGGAAAGGAAACCTTCCTGTTAACCCTTAGGGCACTATCTGCATCCACATCAACCTACACGATCATGAGAGTCAAAGCTGGTAGGAATTTCAATGATCACAGAGAGGAGGAAACTGAGGCCCAGAAAAAGAGGAAAGGACTTTATTCAAGGGCATATGATGATTTAATATAAGAATTGGGAAGAGAACCCAAGTGTCCTGATTGTCTGTGCCACTCTCAAGGTCTCTCTGAAGAACTTTGTAATCGAGTGTTGGGACATGGGAGACACTAGCACAGAGCTGCTTCATATGGCGTGCCTGCATCAAAGAAGGTACTATGCTCTATGAGCAAAGCAGAATTGTGGAAGCTCAAAAGAAATGTGAGATGCACACATTTAGAGACATCTCCAGTCCAAATGTTCATGTGGACTGTTTGTGTTCCACCTATGGTAGATCTTCCTGAGCTTGTATTAGTCTGATTAATCACAGGTGGAAATACTGTACCTTGACCCTGACATGGTGATGCCATTTTGATCCTCTCTGAGCACGAAGGACAATAACTAAGAGATGGGAAGAGGGAGAAGATGTAATGGGAATTCATATTTAAAGATCTTCCCTGCCCCTAGGCTAAAGTGCACCTGGAGCCTGGGGTGGGAGGCTTGTTTTTCAGTAGATACTTCTTGATTAGCCAGTGAGTCAATAAGGTTGTTACATTCTCTGAGCCAGGAGAAGGCTATATAAGCCCTGATGTGTAGCTTTGTTTTGGGGGCTCACTTTGAGAAGTGTTCTGTGATTTGATCAGATGAAACTCTGGGAAGCTGTTGTCCAGAGCCCCGCCTCCTCCCTTTGAAACCCAGATGTTGTTTGCAGATCCAAGAACCTGTGGTGGCAGCGACCCTGAGGACCCTTGGGGTGCTTGCTGCGCCAAAAGATTACAGACATAGGAGAAAATGTAAGCAAAAACAAGAGAGCACCATAGGAAGGCTGAGGTTA
This sequence comes from Petaurus breviceps papuanus, assembly GCF_028583685.1. Lineage (NCBI taxonomy): Eukaryota > Metazoa > Chordata > Mammalia > Diprotodontia > Petauridae > Petaurus > Petaurus breviceps. The sequence continues at coordinate 4,004,987 of NW_027185809.1, forward strand.
TGATCTGAGCATATTCATGCAATTACTAAGCATCCAAATCTGGATTTGAACTCAAGTTTCCTGACTCCCTATCAAGTAGCACCCTCACACTAAAGACTAAACCCTCAATAGTGTGATACATCAGGATTCTAGGGCAGCTCAATAATGTAAATCAGTTATACAAACTGTCACCAGGGAAACTCCATAGGAAGTAACACTGGCATACAAATTAGGAGAAAGTCCTAGGCATTCGATTGCATGAGCCTTATACTGATTTCTTGCCATGAATATTACACTTTGCTCATTGCTGTGCATTTACTTGACTGTTTAGCATTGCAAAAATGAAAAAAATTTCAATCATAAAACCTCTGATCTAAGAACTAACACCAGCCAGGATTTCACTTTATTCCTGATGGTGATCAGGAATGTGCTGACTCCACATGGTATCAGGACATGTGTGCATGTTCTACTAGTACAGCAGTGATACCTACTCTCTCATTGTCCCTGTCTGGTTCATATGCAATGTGTTATAATGATTGCACTCTTTCAAAATGCAGATCTCTGTTCATAGTAGGGATGAAATATAACTGAGCTGGATATGAAGCAGAGAAACATATGCAATGAAGGCCATCCCCTTCCAAGCAGTTCCTCTGGAGGGCTACCTGAAGCCCTTGGCAGAAGGACAACGTTTCCCAGAAGCAGCTGGAAGAATCTGAGGAGAGTAAAGTAGGTCTCCTATGCAGTCAGAAGCACAAACCAAAGCTAGAATAGTTATTATCTCAATTCCATAAGCAGTGGGCATTTCAGACACCTTGATTTCTTATTGTAGTCTTCTTGGGACACTCATGTTTTGACACATCTTCTCACAGTGGGGATTGCCATCTTTCCAAACATATGCCCCAACCCAGCACTGATCCTGATACACTGTAGATGGCCAGTAAATGATTTCAGAGTACAAGACTTCACCAGACATTCATAACACTTTAAAGGAGTCTGGGCAGGGATTATTATTTCCATTTGAGAGAGGAATAGTATACTTTTCAGGGAGGTAAAGTTCACATGGTGAAAGTGGACTAGATGGGCCAGAATTGATTAAGTACCCTTAATCCAAGGTCAGGGGTCTTTCCACAATCTCAATATGAATCAGGGAAGAGATTATAGTCTAATGACTCTGACACTGAATAGAGGTCTAGTGGATAGCTCGGTGTCTGCTGTCGAATGGCATGAGTTAAAATCTAGTCTTTAATAACCTGATATATATGTAACCTTGGGCAAATAGCACCTTCCCTGACCACCCAGTTTTCTCATCTATTAGATGAGGTTCTTGGGCTAGATGGCCTCTGAGATGTCACTCTCAAATCTAAGTAAATAAACCAAGAAGGGCTGTAACATCTTTTCCATCTCTACCAAAATCTATGATCTTATGTTGAATTAAATATTCAGCTTTTAGTGACATTTAGGAGAAGCCTTTGGAGCCAGTGTGGTCAAATGAAGACAGATCTGTTTCTGGTGTTGAAAGATGCAGATTCAAATGCTACTTCCCGACTTTACTACCTCTACTCCTTGGACTTTTTATTCAGTCTCTCTGGTCTTCAGTTTATTCACCATAAAATAAGGGAATAAGACTCCAAGGAGTCATTCAGCTCTAAATTGAAGATCCCATTAATTTTGTAGACTCATATAATAAAAAGTGACTTTGAGATGAAGGACACACTCATGTTCCAGGTGGTCATCTTTTTTCTCACACTGGGTGAAGTGAGGTCTGGCTGCAATGGACGTAATTGAGGGAGAAAAAAAAGCCCAGTAAAATGCGAAATCCCCTGGGACTAACTTCAGTAAGTTTATATTTAGTAATAAAGAGTTACTATGGAAGGGTACTCACTAGGCATCGAGACATTTCTCCAGGGACTGGAGCAGAGGGCACAGACTTGGAATCTTGTATAGACTGGAGTTTCCTGCCAGCCAGTACCTTTGGGCAGGTAGGTAGCGTGGCGGGTAGAGAGCTTGCCCTGGAGTCTGGAGGTGGTTGCTGCTCAGTCATTTTCAGTAGTTTCTGACTCTTTGTGACCCCTTGGCTTGTTGTTAGTTTGTTTTGGGCAATGGTTTGCCATTTTCTTCTCCAGTGCATTTTATAGGTGATGAAACTGAGGCAAACAGGGTTAAGCGACTTGCCCAGGGCCACAGAGCTAGTAAGTGTCTGAGGTCAGATTTGAACTCAGGTCTTTCTGACTCCAGGCAGGATGCTTTATCCAGTGTGCCACCTAGCTGTCAGGAGGACCTGAGTTTAAATCCGACCTTAGATACTTACTAGCTGTGTGATCCTGAGCAAGTCACTTAACCCTGTTTGTTTTAGTTTCTTTATCTATAAAATGGACTTACAAAGGAAACGGCAAACCACTTCAATATTGTTGCCAAAAAAACCTCAAAAGGGATCCATAAGGAGTTGGACATGACTGAAATGACTGAACAACATGCCAGTACTTTGCCATTGAGTGTCCTTTCCCTGGCAGTGACATTCAGCTGTTCCCTACAATAGCTATTTGGCAGACCAGAACCAGAGAGAAACATTGCTAATCATTTAACCTTTTCTTTTCCCCATGAGTTTTTCTAGTTCTGATTTCCAGAGGCAGGTACCCTTTCTTTCTGTCTCTAGGTAGAGCCAACTTGTCCTCAGGATACTGCAATGTAAAGGTGCCTCCATAGATGTGACGACTATTCCCTTTTCCCTTCCATGGTTGAAGCCCAAGTGACCCTGACTCACAGATGGAGGGAGAGAGAGAGGGATGACAGAGGTCATGAGGGTATTATACGAGGAACAACTCAACAAAGGAAGACTATATAAACACTGGTAACAAACATTCTTCAAAACAACCTCATGAATTAGGGAGTCCAAGTTTTATTAATCCCATTTTGAAGATGGAAAGTTAAAGTGACTTACCAAGAGGTATAAAGTTAGTAAACTTCTAAGGCAGGATTCAGACCCAGGTTTCTTGATTTGAAATCCAACATTATTCACTAGAATACATTACTTACAACATATTATCAAGGAAACTTACTGCTTGTTATAGGAAAGATACTTAAAATTTAATTCCCTAAATATATATTGATTTCTTTTTTTTTGGAGGGCAATTGGAGTTAAGTGACTTGCCCAAGGTTACATGGTTAGATTTTTGTGCGTGTATTAAGTGTCTGAGGCTGGATTTGAACTCAGGTGCTCCAGACTCCAGGGCTGGTGCTCTATTCACTGCACCACTTAGCTGCCCCAGATATTGATTTCTGAGAAAATCTTTTCAACAAGAAAATTTTTTTAAATCATAAGATTATGGATTTGCAGATTAGAAGAAAATTTAGAGGATAAGTCCACCTCTCTCATTTATAGATGAGGAAACTGAAGCATAGGGAGAATATGTGACTCATCTGATCTCATTCAAATAGGGGTCAAGCAGCAAAGCTGGGTTTCAAACCCAGATCCTGCTGTTACAGATTCAATTCAAGTTTCATAGCACTATGTGGCTTCACAACTGATTACTTGCTAAATACCAAAAGTAATTCAATGACAGTTATTTCCTTTGAATTGGTCATTTTTCTCTTTGATACTTCAGAAAATCAGACTATCATCCAGTATAGGAAAGACATTGAGGCAGCCCCTTGCATCTGGGAATGAATTCTCACCTGGGAGATTGGGGGGTATTTTTCAACACAAACTTCATTGGGTTTACCTTTGGCCTGGATGAACAATGACTGCACAGGCTGTACAGGAAAGTGATTTCTGAGGCCACATAAAAATTTATGCTTTGATTTTAATATTAATGCAATTTATAAATCCTCAGCATTACATGCTGGGAACTTCAAGAAACCTTTCTCTGTAAATCCCCTATTAAGTCAGTAGCAATGCTTTCTAAGTAGAGAAAGGGACATGTTTAACTCTGGGAAGCAATTTAATACCTTAAAGATTGCTGGATCCCTAGGGAATCCATAAAGAAAGGAAGTACTGCTCACAATCTAATGTTGAGGGGCTGAATATATAATGAATGTAGGCAGTTAATGCTAACAAAACCCAGGATTTGGGGCACTCAGGATAGGCTATCTTGAGGATTTATCTACCCCAACTCTTTAAATGACAGTTGTTTTGGACTCAGTCCCTTTCCTAGGACAAGATGCTGGCCAAATTGTGAAGTGGGTAAAATTTGATCTTCATGCTTCCTCTTGACAATTTCTTTTCTAACACCACTTTTCCCCCTTTCAGCTCCTTTCTCATCTAGAGATTCAGGGCCCACATGACTTCCTAACTAACCTACCATTCAGACTCTAGAGTAAGAGACTGAATATTCACACAAAGGTTTGAATCTTCAAAAGACTGTATGCCTTTTAAAAGATAAGCCTAGAGAGGTACCTTCATCAGAATAAAAGTATAGTGTTGGCATGGCAGGCACCATGGCAGGCTAGGTGAAGAGATGCGAACATTTTTTTTTAATAAGGAGGTAGCCTCAGGCTCATCCTATACCGAATGGCATAGGTCACCCATCTAGATGAGGTGCTCTCAGGTGAAGTGGACCCATGAAGACTGAAAGGACATCTGATATTTATTTCCTTTTGTATTTCTACTTCAAATAGTGTAGGTGGAATAGTATAGTCTTTGGCTCTCTGTATGAGCCTCTAGAAGTCAGAAAGTGACTGAGAATGGACAGCCAAAGGCATAACTTCTCTCTTTTTGTGTGACTTTAGCCTCTGAATAATTTAAGCAGATTGATATCAAAATACTCCATGAAAATGAGAAAACATATTGCTAAGGAGAGAAACATAAGGCATTTCAAGAAAAGGAGCATTGATTGATTATCGAGCACAGTGTTGTACTGTACTGTTGAAGAAAAAGAAGACATAGTTTCTGTGCCTGAGGACCTCAGTTTGGCTTCATAAATGTATATATACGTATATATATATATATATATATATGTATGTATTATGTATATGTATAGGTATATATGTGCATATATGTGAAACAATTAGAAAATGGGATATAATCATATACAGGATATATATGCTATATTACATATAGAATATAATCAAATTATGAAATAAATATCACAGATAATAAAATCACAGTGTCAAAAGTTTGAAAAGAAATATCTATTTGATTAGTTAATAAGCATTTATTAATCATCTACAATGTACCAGATGTATGACAGATATTCAATAGAGTCAAACTGATGGGGTACTTGGAGTGTCTATGTTTGTAACATCAGTTTGTAAAATAAATTTGTAAAACCACTTTATAAAATCACATTTCCCCCTCCCCAGCCTCAGAGCATTAACTCTGCCCCTTCCCCCTGCCAGCACTCTGCCCAGCAACAACTCATGAATTGTTTACCTCTGCTTGGAACAATAACAAGCTACACCATGAATCCTTCACTAAAGCTTCTATAAACATTTTAGCTTAGGCAAATGTTATCTCCCCTTAGTATAATGGCCAGCTGCACCTATGAATCCTTCAATGCACTATCTATAGGTTAACTCCTTAGCCAATTATACACATACTGAGTCTCTGTTAGCCTTGGTTCCCAACATCCATCTTGTCAAACATGACACTGATGGGTGGCAGACTAGGCGCTTCTCTGTCAGTCTTGACCACTAGCTGACTTAGTGATGTTTCAAGCCTAAAACCACACCTCCAGGTAGCCCCCACCTTGGGCTATTTCCCAGTGAATTATGGGCAATACTCCTTCGAAGTTGATATTAAAAGTGCATGTTCCTTTAAGCACTGACCACTCCTTAACCCCTCCCTAACCCCACCCTTACTCACCTAGTTAGCATAATTGACACCTGATTTACTGTCTTGACTCTTTAAAAACTATACCTATGACTTCTTTAAGTTTGCGGGTTCCATAAGAACTCTTGCCTGCTGTAAAGTGTAACAATAAACTTTTACAATCCTGACTCTAAGTTTGCTTGGGCCTACTGAATTCCTTCCAGACTAAATAGCAGGGACTCATCGATTAGAGCCCTGTATAAACTATTGCTATCCCCCATCAAAACTACTATAATTAAGACAAATAATGAAAGGTTTCTTGTGGAAGGTGGGGTTTTAGCTGGGATTGGAAAGAAGCCAAGAGGTAGAAACGAGGAGGGAAAACGTTCTAGGCATGGGAAACAGTAAGAGAAAATACACAGATTAAGGAGATGGAGTGTTTTATTTGAGGAAACTGAAGGATATGTGTGTCACTGGATCAAAGTGAAATCCAAACAAAGGATTTCTCTGGAGATTTTTGAGTAAGAGGGTAACATGGCCAGACCTAAACTTTAGGAAAATCACTTTGGCAGGTGACTGGAGGATGAACTGGTATGGGGAGGAACTTGAGGCAGAGAAATGAACAAGGTGTTTGGGGGAATATTAGGGCAGGTGTGAGGTGATGAGAGATATAACAAAGTCACAGCAGAGTCCGTATAGAAGTGCATCGTGAGAAGTTTTATGGAGGTAAAATCAGCAGGTATTGACAAGAGATGGATATGGATGGGGTGTGTGAGGGAGTAAAGATGACACCTGAGTTGTGAGTGTGAGTAACTGACTGAGAGGACAGTAATTGGGAAGCTTGGAAGGGGAGAGAATTCGGGCTGAAAAATAATGAAATCAGTTTTAGACATATGAGTTTAAGATGCCTGTATTCCATCTAGTTTAAGTCGCAAGTTTGGTGGTTAGGAGAGAGGTAAGGGCTAGATAAGAAGATCTGAGAATGATTAGGACAGAGATGATGATTGAATCCATGGGAGCTGAAGGGATAACCAAGTAAAACAGTATATAGAGTGAAGAGAAGGATATATAACAGGATAGAGAGTTGGGAAACACCCCAAATTAGCAGGGTTTATCTGCCCAAAGGTCCAAGCAAAGGAGACTAAGAAGGAAGGCAAACAGATATGAGAACCAGGATTTAGTAGTGTCATGGAAACCTAGAGAGAAGAGAATATCAAAAGAAAAAAAAGAGTGTGATCAGCAGGTCAAAGGTTACTCAGAGGTCAAGGATAAAGGCTGAAAAAAAGTCTATTAGGCTTGGTAATTAAGAGGTCAGTGGTAACTTTGGAAAGAGTAATTTCAGTCGAAGAATTAAAAAAAGGATTGAAGAAAGTTAAAAAGAAGGAAAAGAAGTGTAGCAGATGGCTTTCTCTAGTTTAGCAGGGTTGGTGGTTTTTTTTTTTGAGGATGGGAAGGACATAGTTATGTTTGTAGGCAGGAGGACAGCAGGTAGTAGGTAGAAAGAGACTGAACATAGTTAGAAAGAGACTTAAGATTACTGAGAAAATGGGGATGATAGAAGAGACAATATAATAGAGAAAATGCTGTCGCTTTTCCCCGTCGAGTGGTTCACTTTGTCAGGAAGAGCCAACTCTTCATATGCGACAAGGGTCAGGAAGGAAGGACAGGTGACATTCGGGTACGCGAGATGAGGAGGAGGGGAAATAAAGGCACTGGGCTAAAGAGAAAAGTGTTTGGATGATGAGAGCTGCGGGTTAAAAATCACCGGGATGAAAGAGGTAAGAAGGAATTGAGGAAGGAGTTCCGGGAGGTTTTCATTTTCCACAGGAGTTTGGCCTAGGCTATTTAGGTGAAGAAACAAATGTTGGGAGTTAAAGTGATGGTTTTTCTTTACTTCCATTGGGAAGTAGGAGAATAAGAGAAAACTTGGTGGCATGGAATGGTCTACCTGAACCCGAAAAGCAGATGCATGGAATGGAAATTTTCTCTTCCCACAGAAGGTTGCAGTGCAGGAAAGAGACTTCAACATAAGGCCACTGAGGGCAGGCACTATTTACCTCCTTCTTTGTGTCTATACTGCCCCTTTTCCTCCAATCACTTTACTCTATAATCTACCTTCCATACAGTTATACAATTAATAAAACTAAAGCACAGATTTGACTGTAACACTTCCCTGCCCTTTGGTTCCCTATTGCCTTTAGGACAAAATACATTTATACTCTGTTGTGTCTATACTGGCACAAGGAGATATTTAATAAATATGAAGGGTTATCTTATTCACCTTGTTTCTTTGTGAATTGAGATCAGCATCAGAACCTACTTATTTTAAGTGTTGGGACATGTTTGTTACTGAATTGCCTCCAGACATGTCACCTTCCATTGGATGAGCTCCTACTTGTCAATCTCTCTCTTTACATGGAGCACTCCATTCTGTTTTTCTAGAACTGAAGAAATTCAATTGATGAAGAATTAATGAAGAAATGCTAGCCTAGGACAATGTGAACATTCCAACAGAACCACTTTCTGGATCCTATCAGTCACTCTGATTTAGGGAGCTCCAAGAAATTATGTTCATATTCTTAAAAACATGAAGATGAAGAAATATATATCACACAATAAGCATAAGAAGGGTGAGAATTTCGTAGCATTTTAAAATGTGCAGAGCGTCATACAATCATTTCTTTTGACAATCACAAAAACCCTAGCATATAGGTGCTATTATTATCCTCATATTACCATGGAGAAAACTGAGGGAGAGAGTGATTAAGTGATTTGCCTGGTATACCACATCCTGTCAGTACCTGAGGCTGAATTTGAACTCGGGTCTTCTTGACTTGGCTCCATGCACTGTCTTCTTTAGCTGCTCAGTCATTTAGTTACTTTTCATTATCACATATGATCTTCTACTTCCCTCTGCCCTTTTATATATATATATATATATACATATATATATATATATATATAT
>NW_027185809.1:4013776-4046565 GCF_028583685.1 Petaurus breviceps papuanus
AACATACAAAATTTTGGTTTTCCCATAGAGAAGGGTTGAGAATTATAAATAATGTTGTTTAGGCCTGTGTCACCACTGACACTTCCCTGATTTCAGAAAGTTTACTTTCATTTTAATCTGCCCTCTCTATTTTTAGAAAGAAATCTTTAATTATTCCTCTTGTTTATTTACTTGAAAATCAATAATTTAACATATAAAGATTTTCTTTTCTTTCTAGTTCTTCCCCCTTCTCCTACCCCTTTTAATAATCTCTAGATATGGAATAAATTATTTTGTTACATGTGCTTTCCTTGGTAGGTACAATGATTATTACTATTTTATGAGGAAATAGAGGCTAAGAGAGATAAAGTGTCTTGGCTGGGATCACACAACTAAGAAGTGTCTTAGGTAAGTATGGATTTGGTTCTTACAGATTCCAGGCACAGGAGTCCTCTGTTTATATTAGTTATACATCATCTCACCCCAGAAGCAATGAATCATTGAGACACTGGTGTTCAAATTTCATCAAGAAAGACGTAATCAAGGATAAACATGACAGCCCTTTTTATTCCCTTACCTACCTGGCTGATGAGAGTGCCGAGTAATGTCAAATTGTGGCCCGTAATCTGCAATCCCAGATTTAGTGTCTGCAGAGGGGATAATTTAATGGATGTGGAAAGTTCATTAATAAGTATAACTTGTTTCCTGCTTAATTATCCAATCTCTTGAGGGTGCTAAGTGACGGATTCATTATGTAAACAAGCATAAGTATACTGTTTGGAGGAACTGCTTCCAGAAATCTATTTGCTTTTATTTTCAATTCCAATTGCCTTCTCATTCTCAGAGTGCTGTTATTCTGATTAATTCCTGATGAGGAGCTCCCTGGTTGTGCCAACAGTGCCCTGCATGTGTAACAAGGAGCACATGCTTTTCTGGTTAAGTTATTCATTGATGAGATGCACTTAGTAAGGGAGCAAAAGCTCTTTCTAATTACTTCTCCCCCAATGTGCCACTGGGGCACTTGACTCAGAGTCTGGCTGGGGAATAATTAATATCATCACCACATGTAGTACCTTCCACGAGTGCAGGAAAACCTAATCTCAACTACTTTATGCAGTTGCACTTTATTGCTCTGGCCCTGGTTGATCTCATTCCTCTGACCTGCTACAGGTTGTATGACCTTTACTGCATAATCTGGTGTTTATTGTCTTTTGGGAAACACTGCTATTGTCCCAAAGCTTCTGAAGAATGGATGAGGCCTGAAATAGTTCACATTTTGATGTCCACCCATGTTTTCCTCAGTGTTTTTAGTGTTCTTCCACTATTATCACTTTCTTTTTTTTTTTTTGGAGGGGAGAAGGCAGGGCAATTGGGGTTAAGTGATTTGCCCAAGGTCACACGACTAGTAAATGTTAAGTGTCTGAGGCTAGATTTGAACTCAGGTCCTTCTGACTCCAGGGTCGGTGCTCTATTCACTGTGTAATCTAGCCACCCCCACTATTATCACTTTCACATGAAGACACAATGTATCAGGGCATATGTGGACTTGGACAGGAAGATATTTTCAAATTGTTGGGGATTTATTGGGTCAGTACCATAGGAACATGGATTTTGAGTGATGAGAGTTCATCAAGGCCAATAGCCTCATTTCGCACATGAGAAGAGTAGAAAGGATGAGTGACTAGTTCACATAAATAGAAAGTATCAGAGGTGGGATTTGAACACAGGTCCTATGACTTTCAATCCTTTGCTATTTTGTTTGTGATATGTTATGTCATCACTCTTTGCAAGATAATGATGCACAAGCAAAAGTTATTTTCATTGGTGGGTTTTTGCTTGTCATGAATACTCCAAGGGAGACCAAGTCCCATGAAATGATTTTTCTTCCAGGAGTTGTATAGGTGATGAGATGAATGCAAATTCTTTATCTGATTCTAAGAACTTGGGAGTTACCTTCCAAGTTAGCAGCAGGGTTATAGCAACCCATGAGGCAATTAGAAATAGAAATCTCTTCAGAATGAATGTCTAGTTTCTCATTCTACAGTATGAATGACAGAAGGGGTACTGCAGGAAATAGTTCAAATTTATATTCTCTCCTACTCTCAAATTCCTTGTTGCCTTGTCCTATCATGACTTATAACTTGCTAGACCCCAACCCTGGAATACCTTTAGCATTCATCTCCTCCACTCCTACTCACAAACAGCCGAACCACACTGGAAAAAATAAAACTTTACTGACTGGGTTCCCTAGAAAATGATTTTACTTCATCTCAATTGGATGCTCAGTACCACAAGGCAATCCTTTAATTTTTCTACAATTGATTCCCTACTACATTCTTGCAGTGGCTGCTTCACTTTTTCTATTCTCTCTTCAAATCCTCAAAACCACCCCCACTGCCCTCTCCCTCTGCTAAGAACATCATCCAATACTTTGTTGAGAAAATAAAGCGAGCCCCTTTTCTGCTTCAATTCTATCTCAGAACCCTTTGACATCATAACCTATTACTCTCCCCATTTACTGGAATCGATAATGAAGAGTTTTCCCTTCTTCTTACCAGTGCCTTTAACATAATTCTTCATCTCATTCCATCTCCTCCTATCTTCTCCATGAGACTGCCAATCTTTCCTCAAATATACCTGCTACAGCCTACTGAGCATCGCTTTTTACATTTTCAATCTTTTTTCCCTACTGGTTCCTTCCCTATTGCCTACAAACTTGCCCAGGTTTTCCCCATCATTACAACAATAACAACAGCAATGAAAACCCTTCACTTGACCCTGTAACCCTCTCAAGCTTTATTGTTCTATATTTATTCTCCTTTTCACAGCAAAAATCCTAGAAAAAGTAATCTCCACTTACTGCCTACATTTCCTCTCCATGTACTTGATTTTCAACCTCAAGAAACAGGGCTTCTGACCTCATTATTGAATCGAAAGGGCTCCCTCCAAAGATCGTAGCGACATCTTATTGCCAACTCCCATAGACCATTCTCGGTCCTTAACCTTCTTTGAACATTCTAACATTGGATGGTCTTGATTTCCTCCTGCATTCTAATTTTTCATGACAGGGACTTTTTTGTTTCTTCTCCTATCATCAACCATATTGTGGTGATAATGTAGGTATAATCAGAGGCAATTGTCTGAGTCCTTTCTCAATTAACCCTTTTTGCCTGTGTTATCATCTGTTTTCATTGGTTCAACGGCTACATTTATGCAGATGACTTAACAGATCTATGCATCCATCCCTACACTTTATCCTACTGAGCATTAGTCCTGCATCATCAATCATCTATGGGGTATTTCCAGGTATATTTTCTTTATCCATCTCAAACTCAGCATTTGCTTCTCTCTCTAAACCTGTTCTTTGTTTCCTTATTTCTGTCGAGGGAACTGGCATCTTGTCAGATATCCAGGTTTGCTATCTCAGTCATTCCTGACCTTTTGCTTTTGCTCTTCCAGAGACATCCAATCAGATTCTAAGTCTATAGATTGGTCCTCCAGAATATCAATCACATCTATGTATATTCACAGTCACCAGCCTAGTTCAGGCTGTCATCATGCTACCCCTAGACAATTGCAATAACTTTCTAATTTGTCTCCTTTTCCTCCAATCACTTTACTCTCTAATCTACCTTCCATACAGTTACAATATTAATATAATTAAGGCACAAATTTGACTATAACACTCCCCTGCTCTATGGTTCCCTACTGTCTTTAGGACAAAATACATTTACACTCTATTGCCAGTATATGTTTGAAGTCTCATTACATACTATTCCCATTCATATATTCAACGAGGAAGCTCAAGAAGGGGGAGCAGTGTAATTTAGGCTGAAAAATGAGTTCTAAGCTTAGTCATGTTAAGTATGAGATACCAAAGGGACATCAGGGAGAGTATCAAGTAAAAAACTGGAGCTCAACAGAGATCTGAGGGTGAATAAATTGCTTTGGAGTGTCATTTACTTAGCAGTGTCTAGAGAAGTAAGAAAGAGAGGAAATGAATATACCTCTTAGTATCACTAAGAAGGCAGAGTAGAGAATAGAGCCAAAGACTGAGCTTTGAGAAACGACCACAATTAAAGGGCATCCTACGGACGAAAAGACTGAAATAGACAAATCAGACAAGTAAGAAGGATGACCAAGACAGAGCAGAACCACATTTCTATGACCAAGTAGTGGCTACAGTGTCATTATTTCTGAGCACCATCATTAAAATGCAGATATTTAAGGATGTGGTGGCACCACTCTTGATCACAGGCACCAACATATATCTGATAGATTCAGACAGAAACGAGGGATCTCCCAGGAGGGAGTAAAGAAGATACTGCCAATGGAGAGGGGAGAAAGGTAAAAAACGAGAGACGGTCAAGGTATGGCCATGTAATTATATGGGTTATAACACATCATCTTCATTATTGTTTCTACGGAGAAACCAAATGCTTTATCATTGATGACTTTCTACGGACAAATCTTGCCAAATGGAGAATAGTTTTCAGATCCTGTGGTATGAGAAGTCTCTTCTCACAAATCGGGATATTTGTTGCTCTCTTTTATGATGGTGATATTCTTTACAGATCATTTGAGGAAAAATATCTATGGCTTTTTCTCTGCATCCTTACACAGCTAAGAAATCTTCATATATTGACAGTGTAGAAATTGCTTCTGGTAGGATCTACTTCTTGCCTTGTTGAACTTAATGTTGATTCCCCACCCTGGATGAATCAGTGTTCAACGATAGGAATAGATGTATCCAGAAGATATTCCTATGAATTATTGTTGGCTTATTATTTATGATGCAGGAGGCCTCTTTTTTGTAGTTAATTTTACTTTTATTTTTAGTTTCAAATTCTCCCCACAACCGCTGAGAAGGCAAAGAAACGCAATACTTATTACAATATGAAGTCACACAAAACATTTTCCCACACTAGCAATATTGGGGGAAAAAAAGCTAAGAAAAATAAAGAGAAAAAAATACCCTTTATTCTTTACTCAGAAGTCACACTCATTCCTATTTATTCTCATCTATATTATTATGATCAGATCTTTTTACATTCATCCTCTCAAAGGCTCAAATACAGTCATCCTCACACTATGCTCTCCCAATATGATACTGGGTAATGCCTAAAATAGAGAAGCTTTTCATTATAAGTATACATCTGGTATCCCCCCAGTAGATTGTAATTCCTTATGAGAAATTACTAAATTTCATTTTTACCTTTGTATCTATAGCACCTAACACAGCAACTTGCATATAATAGGTGCTTAATAAATGTTTCTTTGGATTACTAATTTCTGACAGGGTAAGATAAGAGAAAGATGAGACAGGAAAACCCCAGCATATTGGTTGGGACAGTTGGGTAGAGGAGCTGGGGAAAGAGACCCAATTCTCTGGTTCCTATCTCTATGTAAAGACATTATACACCAGTCACCTTCAGCCCTGGTAACTGTCCTGAAAACATTGCAAATACTGCCAACAGTATCATGAGCCATATTTGACTCCCTGGATAGAAATACCCATGAGACTGTTGGGCAAATAGCTTGAGATCTGATATGGATTATTTTTGCAATGTACATGTAAGGGATAGACGATGTCATTTTCCCCTCTCTCCAACTCATTTGACCTAGTCAAAGGGTATAGCCATAGATAAGAGTTAAATAACTGCAAATTTCAGCCATAATCAATGATCCCCTTGATGGGGTGGTGGGACCTGGATCCCAAAAGGCAAAGACTATACCTGTGGAAGGAACCCCAAATCCCAGCAAGCTCTCCCCAAGTCTTTGTAAGAAAATCTTTCCCTGTTGCAGACACACATGCAGACCCAACCCTATGATTCCTTTGATAAAAGGCTATCGGTGCAGGCACAGGGGTGCCTGGCCCAAGGACTCTTTCCCTGGCACCAGCTCCCCAAGAACCATGCGGTGGCAGTCCTTTTATCTTGTCATCTCAACAAAGTTATCTCTGTTGATTCCCTGAGTTTTCTCATAGCCAGCAGCCCAGTATCCAGACCACTCCCTAAACACACCCTGCAGGATAGTTTGAAGGGGTCAGCAGGTCCCTGTACATGCCATTAATATGACTTGATTTATGGGTGCTGACACAGTTTAGGGGTGCTGGGACCCAAAAAATGCCAGGGTATAAGGTAGAGTTGACTGGAATGAATTCATGTACTCATGAATTCACGTACTTTAGTTAAGTGCAAGAGTTAATCGTGATGCCAATAGAAGTGGGTGAAGCTCCTTAGGAAACTTGCAACTTAGTGGGGGTGATGCTAAAGCTTATATGGAAAAGGGACAGTGAAAGTATGCTGAGTATGCTAATTAGGTGATGGGGGCTAGGATTAGGGAGTAGTCAACATCTGCAAGTAGTCTGGGTACTAGGCTGCTGAAATGTATAGAAAAACTCAGGGAGTCAACAGAGAACTTTGTTGAGGGGACAAGATAGAAGGGTTGCCAGAGCATGGTCCTCGGGGATCTGGTGCCAGACAAAAAGTTTCTGGGCCAGGCACCCCTATGCCTGCTCTGATAGCTCTTATCAAAGGAATTACAGGGTTAGGTCTGCATGTATGTCTGCAATAGGAAAAGATTTTCTCACAGGAGAGAAGGGGATTGCTGGGATTCTGGGTTGCTTTCAGAGGCATGTCTTTGCCTTTTGGGGTCCAGGTCCTACCACTCTATCCTTTGGAAATAAAGGAAGATGCTTCTTTGGATCAAAAATTGGATTGTTATTGCCAGGTATTAAATAGTTAAGTCCTGGAGGGAGATTCAAGATGGAATTGCAGTCTGAAGAGCATTTTGTGAATGAGACTGTTGCATGGGCAGAGAAGAGGATTTCTCTCTCTTACCTCTCCCCATTGGCCATGCTCTCTGTTAGTGAGTTGCCCTGAGGGATGCAGCAGTCCAAGTGTTAATGAGTTCAAGGGGCACAACTGAGGGAGCAGAGACACAATATAGACAAATGTAGTTAAAGACAGGAGGCAGCAGTTCTGAGAAACAATGCTGGCTGACAGTAGACAAGAGAAATGGGTATGGACTCTGGAGAGGGCTACCTCTGACAACTGAGAATCAAATGATAGAAAGGAACGAGTCTCTGGGAACTGACCTGAAAAACAAGCCTAGCAGAGACCCTGCAGAGGAGGAGAGCTGTGAGAGGACTCTATGAAGAAAGAACCTCCAGTCCCTGCAGAAGCTGTAGCTGTGAATTACCTTTGCAAGACTTACATTATATACAGATGTCTAGACAATATTACACTCGAAATTAGAAAATACTGCTGGGTACCATACACCACAGGTGCCTATGGATGTAAAATGATTCAAAGCTATTATTTTTTCCTTAATAGTATTTTATTTTTTTCTAACTACATGTAAAGATAGTTTTCACCATTCATTGTATACAATTTTAAGTTCCAAATTTTTCTCCTACCTCCCTCCCCAAGACAGCAAGCAATTTGATATAGGCTATAAAAGTACCATCATGTTAAACATATTTCCACATTAGTTACGCTGTGAAAGAGAATCAGAGAAAAAGGAAAAAAAACATGAAAAGAAAAAAGCAAAAAAGTTAAAATAGTATGCTTCAATCTGCATTCAGGGTTTACAGTTTTTTTTTCTGGATGTGTCTTCTGGAATTGTCTTAGATCATTGTATTGAAGTGAAGAGCTAAGTCTATCTAGTTAATTATCACACAATGTTGTTGCTATGTACAATATTCTCCTGGTTCTGCTCACTTCCCTCAGCATCAGTTCATGTAAGTCTTTCCAGATTTTTCTAAAATTTGCCTGATCATGAATTCTTACAGAACAATAGCATTCCATGACATTCATATACTACAACTTCAGTCATTCCCCAATTGCTGGGCATGCCCTCAACTTTCCAATTCTTGGTCACCAAAAAAGAGCTGCTCTAACTAATTTTATACATGTGGGTCCCTCTCCATTTTTTAAGGATCTCTTTGAGATGCAGAACTAGTACTGGGATTGCTGGACCAAAGGGCATGCACAGCTATAGCCCTTTGGGCATAGTTCCAAATTGCTTACCAGAATGGTTGGATCAGTTCACAACTCCACCAAGAATGCATTAGTGTCCCAATTTTCTCACATCCCCTCCAACATATATCATTTCCTTTTTCTGTTTCATTAGCCAACTTGATAGGTGTGAGTTATTTAATTTGAATCTCTCTAATTAATAGTGATTTAGAGCATTTTTTCAAATGACTATAGATAGCTTTAATTTCTTCATCTGAAAACTGCCTTTTCATATCCTTTCACCATTTTTCAGTTGGGAAATGACTTGTGTTCTTATAAATTTGACTCACTTTCCATATATTTGAAAAAAGAGGCCTTTATCAGAAACACTGGCTGTAAAAATTGTTCCCCAGCTTTCTGCTTTCCTTCTAATCTTGCTTACATTGGTTTTGTTAGTGCAAAAACTTTTTAATTTAATGAAAATGATCATTTTGCATTTCATAATGTTCATTCTCTCTCATTTGGTCATAAATTCTTCCCTTTGCCATCCTAATTTGCTTATGTTATCATCCCTTATGTCTAAATCACATACCCATTTCACCCTTATCTTGTTATAGGGATAGCTACTATTTTTAATTACATCATCTTATAAAATGCAATTGCTAAGAACCAATTATGTCTACTGGCAGACTGATAATGGGAAGCACAAGTGGGGGCTTCTGGTATGAATGTTAGTACAAGATGAGTATTGCTGAGGAGTACCATACAGACACACACATATGTACATATATGTACACACATATGTGCATATATAATGTATATGTACACATACCATATTAGTTTCTGATTATTCAAGAGAACTACTTTAGAGGACATGCATACTTCAATAAATAGTGCGGAGACAATTAATGTCTTTATTTTTTCAATTTAAAATTATATTGTAAAATGGGATCGTAGTTGGTAGTGTGATCTATATGATAGATGTCAGTTACATATGAAACCCAAATAAACAAGAAATGATAGATAAAAGTGATAATGACATGAAGGAATCCGCTGCTTTCTGCAACAAAGCATTTATGGCTCCATGCCTGGTTGCCAGTGAGCAAACTAATGCACACTTCCAGGGCCAGCTATAGATGGGGGCAGAATTTATTTTTATTTCATCTCTGTCATAAAATTTGATTTCCTTGTATTAAAATGTGACAGGAAAATTTCAATTGAAATAAACATCTCTATTTTGAGCTAGGAGACTATAGTTAATTTCTAAATACCCCCTTGGTGTTTATACTTGTATTGAGCTGGTCACAGGGGACTCTGCCAGATAGTGACAGGGGCAAAAATCAGTGTTTTCTGATCTCATTTATCAGCAAGACGAGCTTTCAAACAGAGACCTCTCAATCCTGCTCACATTAAGGCACCTCAAATCCTACTCAGGTTTCAAAGAGACTGCATTGCAGCAATATGTTCAGGCATAACTTCCCCTGGATTCAGAAGAGCTCTCGGTCTTCACTTAGGGGCATCTTAGAGGCACAGTGGATACAGCACAACAGTTGGAGTCAGAGAGGTGAGTTCAAATACAGCCTCAGCTACTTATTAGCTATGTGACCCTGGGAAAGTGACAACTTCTGTTTGCCCCAGTTTC
Source organism: Petaurus breviceps papuanus (assembly GCF_028583685.1). NCBI lineage: Eukaryota > Metazoa > Chordata > Mammalia > Diprotodontia > Petauridae > Petaurus > Petaurus breviceps. Next base: position 4,023,359 of record NW_027185809.1, read on the forward strand.
CTCAGTTGTAAAATTCAGATATTAATAGCACTTACTTTGCAGAGTTGTGAGGATCAAAATAACAATTGTAAAGTACTTAGCACAGTTCTTGGCAAGTAAATGCTAAATAAATAATAGCTATTGTGACTATCATTATTATTTATTCTGACTGCCTCAGTTGCCTCAAATGGAAAATGGGAAAGTAATAGCAACCGTATTCTAGAGTTATTGTGAAGATGTAACAAGGTAGTATTTTAAATGCTCAGCACAGTGGCTGGTACATAGCAGGTGCTTAATAAATGCTTAGTCTACTCACTACCCACAGGCAAATCTCATATTCCCTAAGAACTCTGAACCCCAAAGGAAAACTTTCAATATACCCATTACAGTAGGTTACTAATAATCATGGTTGAAGAATTTTCTTCCCAGCCCAATGCTTTTAAAATAGGGGCTGCCTAAGCCAAAAGAATGAGGCTCTAATGGTAGAATAAAATGCACTATAATAAGAAAATAGGAGCTGTAGGGAGAAGGAAAGCTTAGGATTTGGATAAAAGAAAGTCTTCAATGCCTACAAAATGGATTGACTTCTAGAAGACCATAACTTCCCAATAATAGGGAGGAGGAGGACAATTAGGCGTGGGCCTGTGGATACTTGAGGGCACAGCACTAAGTCCTTAGGAATCTGAAGAAGATTCATGCAAGTCAGGGATAGGGCAATTTTAAATGGCAAAGGCTCTCAATGGTAGCTCTTATAGTTGGTTGAGTTTCTAATGATAATCATGTTAAAGCAGCCGAGAAAATCTTAATCATAAAAGTAGGGGGTCCCAGGGTTCTGGGAAAGTCTCTTTTGATCTGTAGCCTCATATTTGAATAATATCACTGGTTAAACACTCATAGAAAGCCTTTGGCAAATCATAATCAAAGTAAATGGAAGATCAGGAAAGGAATTTTCTTTTCCCCCATAATTTAAACAAACAGAATAAGAAAGATACAGACAACACGAATCACTGTTCCTTAGAAACCCCAGTCTGATTAAATGAGCTCATCTCACCAGAAATTTCCTTCTAAGTTTCATGTGCCATTAAAAGTGACCAGTGCAGAATGATCCTTGGGTTGCTTCATTCCAAACTGCTTGTGTATGGGTACTGAAGGGATGGGGAATAAGAAAGTGACGAGGGGGAAGAACGAAAGGCAGAGATTCAGAAGAGAAAAGAGAGGAGGAAGAGGAAAGAGTCAGAAGAGAAAGAGTAGAGAAGGGCAGCAAAAGAAGAGAAAGAGGAGGATCAGGAAGAGGATAATCGGAATTGGGAAGCATCTATATATTGGGCAATGGTCCTTATGGCACTGGCCTGACCCAGTTATCAAATAAGACAATGCTTCTAAGTTCCTTTGAATACATCAGTGCTATAGACTTATTACTAGTATTAGTGTTCTTATTATAAAACTATCTATATGTAATATATGATCATATATTATACGATATATACATATAGATATATATCTGTTTGTCATATATCTATATATAATTATTTTATAAATATATAGCTATTATATAAAAATCATTTCTAGGAATAGAAAACTATACACTTTAGAAGAAAATTTTAACTAAGTGGGTATCATCAGCCCTGTTTTTCCTGGCCCAAAGTCTTTTTTCTATGGCACTGAGAATAGTTCTCATTCCTTAATACTTAGACTGGCATTATTAAGTTCAGGAAATAAATCTGACCTGGGCAGAGTTTGTACAAATAAAATGGAGAAGATGTTTCCCGCAGTCTAAGTGCAACCCATATCTATACCCAAAGGCCTGGATGCAGTACCTACTTAATGAATGATGAGATTTTTGAGGTGTTCAACCTCACTGCCTGCATTGAAAGTCTTCTAAATTCCCTTTTCTCTCCCTTGGCATTGCCTACTTCAATTATTACCGGCCAGGAGCAGAAGCAGCCTATCCTTTCCACTCAGCTTTTTAATTCAAAGAACATTTATTATCTACTATGCTCAAAGCCCAGTGGGAGATAGAAGGTTAAATAAGCTATGAACCCTGAAGGCACTCATGGAGTATGATACAAAGACAATAATGAGAATTCAAAATACTATATAATGGATCCAACACAAGCCACAAAACAAAGTGTTGTGTGAGGTACAGGAGATGGAGATCAAAGGAAGCTTCATGGAGGAAACAACATTTGAGTTGGTCTTTGAAAGTTGAGTACAAATTCAAAGAGTGGAGGATAGAAAAGGGAGGAGGGAAAGACTTGAGGTATAATAAAGGGTGTGAACAAAAGGGAGAGAAATGTAGAAACAGGAAAATACAGAACATATTTCAGGAAAGGTGATAAATAGTTTGAATAAAGAACGTCCTAGAGAAGGAAACATAGGTTTTTATCAAATACATTCGTAAATTTGTTTTTTCAATTTATTTATTTATTTTAGTTTTCAACATTCACTTCCACAAGATTCTGAGTTCTAAATTTTCTCCCCATGTCTCCTCTGCCCAACCCAATGATGGGGTGTATTCTGATTACCCCTTTGCCCAATCTGCCCTCCCTTCTATTACCACCCCCCTTTTCTTATCCACTTCTATTTTCCTGTAGGATAAGTTAGGTTTTTATATCCCTTTGCTTGTGTATCTTATTTCCCAGCTGCATGTAAAAACAATTGTTAACATTAGTTTGCTAAAACTTTGAGTTCCAAATTCCCTCCCTTCCTCCCTCCCCACCCACCCTCATTGTGAAGGCAAGCAATTCGATCTAGGTTATACATGTGTAGTCATGCAAAACACTTCCATAATGGTCATATTGTGAAACACTCCATCCTATTCCATATTTCCCTCCATCCTATCCTGCACCCCTTTATTCTATTATCTCCTTTGACCCTGTTCCTCCTCAAAAGTGTTTGCTTCGGATTGTCCCCTCCCCCAATCTGCCTTCCCTTCTATTACCTCCCATCTTTTATCCCCTTCCCCACTACTTTCCTGTAGAGTAAAATAGATTTTCACACTCAATTGAGTGTGTGTTATTCCCTCCTTAAGCCAAATCTGATGAGAATAAGGTTCACTCATTCCCTCTCACCTTCCCCCTTTTTCCCTACACCAGAAAAGCTTTTTCTTGCCTCTTTTCTGTAAGATAATTTACCCCATTATACCTCTCCCTTTCTCTTTCTCCTGGTACATTCCTCTCTCATCCCTTAATTTTATTTTTATTTATATTTTAGATATCATCCCTTCATATTCAACTCATCCTGTGCTCTCTGTCTATTTATATTCCCTCCAACTACCCCAATAAAGAGAAGGTCTCACGAGCTACAAATATCATTTGTCCATGTAGGAATGTAAACAGTTCAACTTTAATAAGTCCCTTATGATTTTTCTTTCATGTTTGCCTTTTCATGTTTCTCTTTAGTCTTCTATTTGAAAGTCAGTTTTTCTATTTAGCTCAAGAATGCATTAAATTCCTTTACATCATTAAATATAATTTCTTCCCCTCTTTGATTACATTCAGTTTTGCTGGTTAGGTGATTCTTAGTTTTAATCCTAGCTCTTTTGACCTCTGGAATATATTCCAAGCCCTCCAATCCTTTAATGCCGATAAATCTTGTGTTATCCTGATTGTGTTTCCACAATATTTGAATTGTTTCTTTCTGACTGATTCCAATATTTTCTCCATGGGCATAGAAGTAGGAAATTCTGTGAGCTCCCCCAACAACCACCTCAAATACTTATCAAATATGACTCTAAACAAATTTTAGAACTACAGAACCCACAAAGTGACAGAGAGAAACAAATCTCCCACTGAAGGAAACCTGGCAGGCCTACAGGTAGGGTCCATTGCAGCACTCTGTGAGCAGAGCACTGTCCCTGTGAGCCAAGTGGTTTTGGCCTCAGGGAGGAGCTCAAGAAGGATTTTGAAAACTAAATAAGATAAGTGGAGGAAAAATTGGGAAGAGAAATGAAAATGATGCAAGAAAATCATAAAAAGTGAGTCAACAACTCGACTGAAGAAAATAACACCTTAAAAAATAGACTAACTCAATGACAAAGGAGGTTCAAAAAGCCAATCAGGAGAAGAATGCCTTAAAAAGACGAATTGGACAAATGGAAAAGGAATCTCAAAAGCTCACTGAAGAGAATAATTCCTTCAGAATTAGATTGGAGCAAATTAAACTAGTGACTTTATGAAAAATCAAGATACTATAAAACAGATCCAAACAAATGAAAAAACAGAAGGCAATGTGAAATATCTGACTGGAAAAACCACTGACCTGGAAAATAGATCCAGGAGAGATAATTTAAAAATTATTGGACTACCTTAAAGCCATGATAAAAAAAGAACCTAGAAATCATTCTTCAAGAAATTCTCTAGGAAAATTGCCCTGATATTTTAGAACCAGAGGGAAAATTGAAATTGAAAGAATTCACCAATTGCCTCTTGAAAAAAGAACCCAAAAAGAAAACTCCTAGAAATATCATAGCCAAATTCCAGAGTTCCCATGTCAGGGAGAAAATGATACAAGCAGCAAGGAAGGAACAATTTTACTTTCGTGGAAACACAATCAGGATAACAGAATATCTAGCAGCTTCTACATTAAAGGATAGAAAGGCTTGGAATATGATTTTCTAAAGGTGCTAGGATTAAAACCAAGAATTACCTACCCAGCAAAATTGAGTATAATGCTTCAGGGAAAAATATGGTCATTCAATGAAATAGAGGACTTTCAAGCATTCTTGATGAAAAACCAGAGCTGAACAGAAAATTTGACTTTCAAATACAAGAAGCAAGAGAAGCATGAGAAGGGAAACAGGGAAAAGAAATCATAAGGAATTCGTCAAAGTTGAACTGTTCACATTTCTACATGGAAAAGCAATAATTGTAACTTATAACACTTTTCTCAGTATGAGAATAATTGAAGGGAATAGAAATGTGTATACACACACATATATATGTCATATATGAGAGTATATAGGCGTATGAATACATATGTGAATGTATGTTTATATGTGTACAGGTATACATAGATAGAGGGCACGGGACCAATTCAATAGGAAGGGATGATACTTAAAAGGTGAAATTAATAGGTGACAGAGGAATATAATGAGAGAAGATGGGGAGAGACAGAATGAGGTAAACTCTCTCTTATATAAGAGGTAAAGGAAAATGGTTATAATGGAGGGGAAGTACAGGAAGGCAAAAGGGAATGGGTCAACCTTACTGTCATTGAATTTGGCTTAGGGAGGGAATGACATACACACTAAATAGGGTATCTCACCCTACAGGAGAGTAGGGGGGAAGGGTATGAGAGGGGGAATGATAGAAGGGAGGGCAGGTTGGGGGGGAGAGTAGTTAGAAGCACATACTTTTGAAAAGGGACAGGGTCAAAGTAGAAAATAGAATAAGTGGGGGGGTGGGATAGGATGGAAAGTAATATAGTAAGTCTTTCACAATATATCTACTCTGGAAATGATTTGGGTAACTACACATGTATAACCTATATTGAATTGCTTATCTTCCCAGTAGGGGTGGGTGATGAGGGGAGAAGGGAAAGAATCTTGAAATCAAAGTTTTAAAATCAAATGTTAAAAAAATTATTATTATTATTTTTACATGTAATTGGGAAATAAGATATACAGGCACTATATACTATATGTACTATACATATATAGAAATCCAACTTGCCCCACTAGAAAGTCAGAAGGGGATGGGAGAGGATAGAAGAGAGAGCAGATTGGGGGAAGGTATATTCAGTAGGATCATTATTTTTTGGGGGGTGGATAGGTGAAAGACAGGGAGAAAATTTGTAACTCAAAACTTTGTGGAAATGAATGTTGAAAACTAAAAATAAAAAACAAAAAAAATTAAAAAAAATTCTCCATGACTTGGAAACTCTGGAATTTGGCTATAGTATCATGGGAGTTTCTCTTTTGGGATCTCTTTCAGGAGATGATTCGTGAATTCTTTCAATTTCTATTTTATCCTTTGGTTCTAGAATATTGGGGCAGTTTTCCTTCATAATTTTTTTGAAAGATGATGTATAGGCTCTTTTTTTGATCATTACTTTCAGGTAGTCCAACAATTTTTAAAATATTTCTCCTGGATCTCTTTTCTAGGTCAGTTGTTTTTCCAACGAGATATTTCACATCATCTATTTTTAAAAATTCTTTTGGTTTTGTTTTATAATGTCTTGATTCCTCAGAGTCATCAGCTTCCATTTGGTCCATCCTAATGTTTAAGGAATTATTTTCTTCAGTGAGCTTTTAGACCTCCTTTTCCATTTAGCTGAATCTGCTTTTTAAGGCATTTTTCTCCTCATGGGCTTTTTGGATCTCTCGTCATTTGGGCTAGTCTATTTTTAAGGTGTTATTTTTATTTTTTTTCAGTATTTTGTGGGTCTCCTATAGCAAGCTGTTGACTTGTTTTTTCAATATTTTCTTACCTCACTTCCATTTCTCTTCCCGTTTTTTTTTTTTTTTTTTGCTTTTTGGAGGGGTGAAGGCAGTGCAATTAGGGTTAAGTGACTTGTCCAAGGTCACATGACTACTAAGTGTTAAGTGTCTGAGGCTGGATTTGAACTCAGATCTTTCTGACTCCAGGGCCAGTGCCCTATTCACTGCACCACCTAGCCATTCCCCTCTTCCCAATTTTTCCTCTACTTCTCTTACTTGAAGAGTAAGTACACTCTTCCATGGCCTGAGACCAATTGATATTTTTTTCTTGGAGGCTTTGGATGTAGGAGCTTTGACTTTGTTGTCTTCTTCTGAGTGTGTGTTTTGGTCTTCTTGTCACCAGAGTAAAATTCTATAGTCTTGGGGCTTTTTCCTCTGTCTGGTCATTTTCCCAGCCAATTACGTGACTTTTTAACTCTGTTAACTCTGCTTCCAGTTTCAAGGGCATAGTGTTCCAAGCTTCAGGGGTTTGGTGCAGCTGTTTTCAGTGATACTTCTAGGGACCTGTAAGTTTTCAGTTCTTCCAAGGTGGCACGATCTAAGGAGAGGTGTTTGCTCCTGTCCTGTCCTGTGCTCTGATCTGTGAGTGACGCCACACGCTCTTTTCTGCCTTTGAACTCTGAGGATTCCCTTTCAAATGCTGCCATAAGTTCTGCTGTGCCCATGCTCCTCCTCATCCCAGGACTGTAACCCAGATCCAAGTACGGGCAAACCAATGGGAACCTGCATCAGTGCCAGCAAAGAGATCCCATAATCTCCTGATCAGTTCTTTGATCACTTTACCATCTGAGGGCTGAGAACTCGGGAAATAGCTGTAACTGCCCCTGCTGCATGTTGGGGCTGGGGCTGGTCTGTGCTCTTCTCTCAGCCAGGGCCAACAGACCTTTGCCACTGACCTCCTAAGTTGTCTTTGGTGTTTGTGGGTTGAAAAGTCTGGAAACCACCTCAGCTGCCAGTGAGTCAGTCCCCTGAGGCCTGCTCTAGGTTTTCTTTGGAGCAGCACACACTGGACTGCACTCCCTCCTCTCCCAGCCTAGTGCAACAGACCTTTCCCATTGAACATCCAGGTTGTTTTGGGCTGAAAATTTGTTTCACTGTGTCTTTTTGTAGGTTCTGTCAACTCTATAATTTGTTTAGAGTGATTTTTTACAAGTATTTGGAGTTTAGGAGATATCTCAAAAAGTCTCTGCTTTTATTCCACCATCTTGGACCCTGCCCCCAAAATTTAGCTTTGTAACAGATGATGGAGATCTTTAAATACCAGGCAAAGGACTTTGAACTTGTCAAAGATGATTGACAGCTATTTAAGATTTAAGGAAAGGAGAAGTACATAGAAAATGTTATTAAGTTCAAGGAGAAAATGATCATTATTACTAAGTGGAGATACCAAGAAAGATGTCTAGGAGGTATTAGATAAATTGAACATTGGGAACATTGGAGGGATGATGAGATGGTGGATGATTCAGGCCTAAGAAATGGTGTGAATAAAGACAAAGAATAGTGAAGCACAGGAATTGTAAAGGGAATTCACAATTTCCATTTAAATGGGATATATAATACTTGGAAAGCAGTTCTATGAGTCAAGACTGTAAAGATAAAGTATAATCAAATTATAGAGGGCCTTGAATGCCAGACTATTGTTTTGACTAAACCTTTTGTGGCAGATAAAAGGGAACAAAGGAGGTATAGTAGATAAAGTAGAAAGTGTGTCTCTGGAGTCAAAGGTCCTGGGTTCAAATCCTGTTGCTGATGCTTACATCCTGTTAGATCATGAGTAAATCATGACCTCCCTGGGTCTTTTTAGTTTTATTATCTTTAACATGAATAAGGTAACCTTTTGGCTCTCTGTCTGGTGATCTTTTTCTTTGAACCATTTCCCAGAATAACAGTTTTAAATGTATAAAAAATACATAGAATAATACAGTAAACCAATTATTTTGAAATAAAGTTATCAAAATATTTTTTAAAATGTTCATAGACACTAGGTTAGGAACCATGGGACAAGAAGGTCTCTGAGGTCTTTTCCAGCTCAAGACAGAGGATCCTAGATATTTTAAGCACAAATATGACAAGTCCAGAACTATACAAAGGAAAGATTCCTCTGGTACTAGTACGAAGGAAATATTACTGCAGAAAGAGGTCAAAAGTTGGAAGAGCACTTAGGTGACCACTTCCCAAGTTCAGCCACATGGCTGTGAGGGTCCACAATACGGCAGTGGCAAACCTCAGATTCTGGTTCCAGAAGACTTGTGCTGTGGCAGCTCTAAGAAAGATAAAGCAGCAGTGACCTGAGGGCAGAAAAGACAAAGCTAAAAGGCTGCCCTCTCTCCTCCCTTCCATTCTATCTCCCTGCCATCCTCTTCCCTCCCACCAGTCACTTTGCTCAGGAAGGCTCCTTCTCTCTCTGACACCAGGCAGGTTAGAGTCTCTCTGCTAGCAATTCATCAGTTCAAGTTCTTTCCTATGACATCTATAGAAAACATCTTTGAGAGAAGCTCGAAAGAGAACAGATGTTCCCAAAGACCAGCTTTTCTTGCTTTTTTTTATCCAAGCTCTTTTACAACCACTGTATCAGCTTCAGGGCACTGCCCTTGAGCGATGTGGTCATCAATAAGTCATTGAGACAAATGGTACATCTCCACAGGCGCTATTGTGTATGCTTAGGTAATAACTTTTTTTTTTACTATTACTATTAGTCAGCAGGGGATTTATTTCAAAGGATCATTCTTCAAGAGAATAACAGGAATAAGGAGGAAGATGTGCTGTGAAAGATTAGATTTCAATAGAGCCAGCAGAGGAAGAAGAGCTTAGTTTTGCAGGGACTATGGATGTTTGGAGGCTAAAGGAGGAAATACCTTTGAGTGAAATTTCAACAACACAAACTTTGGGGATTACTGAGTGACCCTGGCAAAGAGTGTGACCTTGGCTGAATCATTTTCCTTCTCTGAGGTTCTCTTTCTTCACTTACAAATAGACTTGCCCTACCAGTTACATAGACTATGGTGACTAAACCTTATATAGCAGCTACACAGGGGTATTGTGAGAAAAACACTTTGTCACAAAGGGCTATTCAAATAGTAATATTTTCACAGGCTGACAATATAAAACAGCTTCCTCAAAAATATGGACCAGAGGGGAGGCTAGGTGGTACAGTGAATAGAGCACTGGCTCTGAAATCAGGAGGACCTGAGTTCAAATGCAACCTCAGACACTTAACACACTTACTAGCTGTGTGACTTTGGTCAAGTCACTTAACCCTAATTGCCCTCCAAAAAAGCCAAAAAAAATATGGACCAGAAAAAAAAGCCCCACCAACCACAGACATATAATTGGTTACTTTGGGAAATCAGAGTATGTAGGGGGTAATCCTAACACCTGAACCTGGAGTTGAGGAAATGCCAACCAGAAGGACACCACAATGCACATTCAAATGCACTTACCATATATCACAGTCCTTAACCATCAAAGAAAGAAATCTACAATGAATGGACCATTTAGAGCAATCTGATTGAAGAGTTTATAGGAGGAAACAACATTTATTTAATACCTTCTATGTGGCAGGCACTGGACTAAGTGCTTTAAAATTATTATGGCATTTGATCCTCACAACAAGCCTAGGAGGTAGTGTGCTATCCCCACTATACAGCTGAGGAAACTGAAGCAGACAGAGGTTAAGTGATGTCACACAGGTATTAAATGTCTGAACAGTATCTTCCTGAATTTGACCAGGTATATGCACAACACCACCTAGAAGCTTCTAAAATTGTCTATTTTAATGAATATATTCTTACTTCATATTTGTATGGCACTTATACATTTTTAAAATGTTTTCATATTAATTGTCACATTTGATTCTCACAAAACTCATGGGAATCAGGATGGAAAAACATGATTACCCCTGTTATTCTACACAAGGAAAATAGCAGCTCAGGAGGGAAATAGCTTGTCATGTAGTTGGTTATGGGGGGAGATGGTATTTAAACCTACCAGAGGTGGGGAATCTGCAGCCTTGAGGCCACATGTGTCCCTCTAGTTCCCAAGAGTGGACCTTTGACTGAATGCAAACTTCACAGACCAAATCCCCTTAATAGAAGGATTTGTTCTGTAAAACTTGGACTCTGTCAAAAGGTTGCTCCTGAGGACCTAGAAGGTCACATGTAGGTACTCAAGTGTAGCCCTTTGAGGGAATCCAAACTTCATGGAACAAATTCTTCTAGGGCCACATGTGGCCTGGAGGCTGCGGGTTCCCCACCCATGTGCCAAGCCTCTATACTTACAGTCATATATTCTTTATTTCACATTACACTCTGCCTTATGAGTCAAAACTACTGGAAGGGGAAGGCTGTGGACTTTTAGTGTGATTGATTGGTACCCACTGTAGTAAAATTCCTTCTTCTAGTAGCGGGTTGATTATTGCTGAAATGCTATCATTAAAGTCTATTTTTTTGAGGGGGAGGATGAGGAGAGGGTCAATAGATTAAGCCATTACTGATGTAAATTGAGGCTCAGCACCCTAAACTCTGGGATTATACTGGTTTGACTTAACCAGGAAGGCTTCCATTCAAATGGAAACTATTTGACTAATGTTCCCTCACATATTTTCCTTTAGGAAGCTCATGATATAGTTCATGTCAAGGTTTCTGTCGTTATGAATAAAAGTGTCCTCAATTTCTGTCCAAGCCTGTCAATTAAAAAAAATATTAAGAGCCAGCTTTTATTTCATGCTCCACACAGAATACTGAAAATGCAAAAGGCTCACAGTAACACATAAAGTGTTGATAGAATTGTCTTCCCTTTCTGGTGAATCAAACTTCCCCTGGAGATGCTGACATGCTTCTAGACATGGTTTAGAGTGACTCTAAACTTTAGAGTCTCCATTTTACATTCTTCTTGGGAAGAGAGGGACTAGTAAGGTGGCCCTCTAATATATAAATGAGCATGTACCTCCAGGACCTACAAGCATGTGGTCTTGTCTTCTGGTCCTAAGGCACTAAGGGCTCTAACTAGCCTGACCTTGTCAAGAACTACTTCATGACTCTAGGAATACATTAGAGACTCATGATCCTTCCCAAAGAACTGTTAGTATAAATGAATAAGTATAAATGAAAAAGGGATGAATCTAGCTGACTTTAGGCAGGTTATTTTAAATTATTTGGGCTTTGATATCCTTTCATCTGTAAAATGAGTAGTTGGAAGGAAATGATTTTTAAATTCCCATATCTCTAAATTGTGGATTTGGATGTTGTGGATGCTCCTGGAAGGAAATATACTTGGGCTGGCTAGAGTGGAAACCCACTTTTCTGTTAGAGCTACCTTATTCAAATAACTCATGAAAACTGTAGAGCAGAGAATGCAGAGGTTTTGCTCTTCCAAAGAGATTTGGCCTCTCGTAAATCAATCAGATTTAGGGCCTTCATGTGACCCTCTTCTCCCTGGTGCAGCACAGGAAACTTCTGCCCCTTGCACCTCTAAAAGGATCTCTAAACTCTCCAGTTATTCATAGTTGTCCAGAAAATTCTCTTCATCTCTAGGAAGCTGGAACTACTAATCCTATGGGTGAACAGGAGCCAGCTAGAACAACTCTGCAATCTTCACATATCAGGACTTGGTAAATTGTCTTCTTATCTAGATTTAAGGGAATAGTGGAGAACTACTGTGCTAGAAGAAACGATGAACTCAACAATCTTTGAAAAACATGGAGACACTTGCTTGAAATAATGAAGTGAAATAAACAGCCAGAGAATGCTATATACAGTAACAGCAATATTGTTTTATTTTATTTTATTTTTAAAAGCAATTGGGGTTAAGTAACTTGCTCAAGGTTACACGGCCAGTTATTTTTTGTGTGGGTGCCAAGTATCTGAGGCCGGAGCCAATCCCAGGTCTCCTGACACTAGGGCTGGCATTCTTACTCACTGTGCCACCTGGCCACCCCAAGCAATATTGTTTTAAGAACAACTTAAATTAATAATTAATAATGCCAATTAAATAAAACAGTGCCATGTGTCCTTTTTATGGTGGGAAAGCTAGTTGTTAAATATTTATCAGTATACACTTGACCAACTCCTGTCTCTTGGTCGCACAGTTCATTCTTGGGAACATGTATTTCAGAGCATATAGAATTGCATTTTGTTACTATATCTTTTTATATATCTCCATAGTTGTTCCAAAAACTTGACATACAGAAATTCTTTGTATTCCACCCCTGTCCCAGGTGACTGCTATCTCTGTTGAGTCAACACAGCCACAATTTCTTGGGCCAGAGGGGGGGGACAGAGTAGTAGTCCCTGGTGATATGCTAACCCTGAGGCAACTCTTAGGGTCAAAGTAGTCTTGCATGTTTCTGGTCTTTGATTTGCTCCTTTCAGTCAAGATATGCTTGTAAAGTCTGTAAGCTACTTTTTATAATCCTAGCTTCACTAAAGTTAGGTATCAGCCACAATTGTCTAACATAAACACTTTAAAACAAAGCAAAGCAAAGCAAAACATTGGGACTTCATCACTAATTCTTAATAAAGTAGGAATGTTTCCTGGGGCAGAAAATGTGGTTAACTCCCTTAAATCCCGTATCAAAGGATATTTCCACATTTCTTAAAGCTAGACATAATCAAACTGCTGACAAAAAAAAGACTAATTTACCTCTAACTTTATCAAACTGTTCAAGAAATTCTCTTAACAACCCCCTACTCATAGGATTACATGTCTGGAGAATATCTGAGTCTAGTTTCATTTTATAAATGAAGAAACAGAAGACTATAGGGAAATAGAGAAAAATAGGGAAACAGAGGCCCAGAAAGATGGGATAATTTGCCCAAGATTATATAGTTAGAAATTATCAGAGTAATTCAATGTTTTCTCCTTTGCAAAAACTGCCCAAAGTACTAGTCAGCACATCACTGAAAACTAGTATACCAACTCCATTTCAACTATGAGAGTGGCTTTTGCTGAAATTATAGCTGACAGGACAGCAGCCTGAGTTACTACAGAGTCAATGGTCATAAGGTGGGAGAGGATGAAGGACAGGAGAGGGAGGGGACAGAGTGATTGAGGTTAGAGGAAGAGAATGGAAAACAGTCAGAAGAAAGTTTTTATAAAGGTAAGGGAGAAAGCACCATACTAACCCTGATGAATAGTAGGGAGTTGAGACATAGTTTATTAGGGGGGTTCCATCAGAGGAGCCTGCATGTTAGAGATAGTGACTGAGGATTTAAAGAAACTTTTTTTACTTGCAGTATGGTGGTTCATTACAGGATTTATTTGAATGAAATTTTATTTCAAACATGTGCCCGTAAGGGAGAAATCAGTCCCCATGTACTGAGGGTATCATGTGTACTTGATTATCCTGAGCCTTTTGTGTGGGACTCTTCAAGGTAAAAATAATTCCCCCCAAATTTCCTACAACTATACTGTCATAAAAGAGTTGGTACCACAAGGGTGACCTGAAGATTATGAACCAATCAAATATTGGAATCAGGCACAGCATCCTGGAAGTGTACCTTCACTTTGAGAAAAACACTTCAGTCTACAAATTGTCAGCAAACCAACTGATTGAAATGCCAGAAAAATTATATAAAATGGTAGAGTAATCCTCAAGGTAACACTTAGAATCTTCAGTTGCATTTGTCTGAGAAGTTCTCTGGTTTAATGACCATTTTTAAAGGTCATGTTAGTCTGTACTTTCTAATTCACTGCCCTGCCAATTCTTTCTCACTAGGAGCAAACTTACCCCAAGATGCCACTGTGCAAACTGAAGTGGAACGGCACTTGCTAAGAAGTCCAAGGAGCTGTGAATTTATGGCCTATGAAACAAGGGCAAATTTTGGGCAGGCATTCTAATTAACATTCAGTCACCAGTTCAGCTTGAGAGTCCAGCTTACAGGAGTTCAGATGCCATGCTCTAAATCTTCTAAGACAACAATAGGAAACACACAATTCTCAGTAAGATCAAGGGTTTTTAGAATTGAAAGAGGTCACAGAGATCAGGATTTTCTAACCTAAACCACTCTATGGTTCAGTATTCAAATTCTCCTATGGTTCTGTGATGTCATTTGCATGTGTATAAAATATCTCCACCCCTTTCAGAATAGTGGACACTGGGGGCACTGATCTTGGGACAAGGGAGCTAGAGATGAGGAGAAAGTGGGGAGGGAGGGAAGCAGAATGCAGTGAAAAGTAGTATGCTTTTCTTAAGTGGTAAAAATATGCTAGACCAGCAATATTCTCTGTGGATGGGTGTCAACTGAGAGAATGGTGACTAGAAAACTTGCTTTTTCTCCCCCCACCCACCCATCTGTTTTTAATGATGAGAATGCCATAGTAGGCAGTGGCTTGGACCAGGTCACAAGACCAGCAAATGACAGAACTGAAACTTGAACTGAGGTTTTAGAATCATAGAGCTAAGAGCTGAAATGGACCTTAAAAGTCATCTAGTCTAACACTGTCATTATAGACATATATGAAGTGAAGTTACTTGGCCAAACTCACCAAGGGAGTAAATGGTACGGCCATCATTCAGCCTATGGTCGAGTGATATGATGATCAGCAATCCTTATATTACAACATGCTTCTGATACTAAGACCTAAGAGTTATTTCTAATACATCATGAAACATCTAAATGAAAATTAAAACGATCTTTATCATTACCTCAATGTTAGCATCTGGCTGGAATACAGACTGAAATATTAGATGTTAGTTGTAATGAATTTAGTTTTCATCCAGGTTTTTAAGCCTCCTATAGGCTTAGGTATAGATTAGTTGCCAGCCTATTGGAAAGGGCTATTTTGCATTACAGAAGGGAAGAGGGAAATGGGAGGCAGCTGAGTTAAATAAAAGTTTGTAAAAGATGATGAAATAGTCCTTGACATTCCCCATTTGTGAAATTTTAGAGCTTAAAAGGGAGTTCGCCTTGAGGGTAAAAAAAATAATTATAGTGACAGAGTTCTGTTCATGATGGGTAATCAATGAAGATGAACCTTGAAAGATTTGACATATCTATTGAACCAGCTCATCACAGCACTATGGAGTTCTCATTCACTAGAATCATTGCTGTTATCCAGAGCTTAAGCATGGAGACATTTCCAACAGCTTTTCTGAAAGCCTAAAATCTACATGAAATACATAGCCCTGACACATCACTATGTCCGTGGATGCCAATCTGAAATTCAGAGAGGTTTGCTAAAAAGGCAAAGATGGGTAGTATTTCTCTGGAACCACCATGGGCACTTATACCATAAAATTTTTGTTGTTATTGTTCAGTCATTTCTAACTCTTTGTAACCACATTTGATAAGATACTGGAGTGGTTTGCCATTTCCTTCTCCAACTCATTTTACTGATGAGGAAACTGAGGCAAACAGGGTTAAGTTACTTGCCTAGGATCACCAGATTTGAACTCAGAAAGATGAGTCTTGGGGGTGGCTAGGTGGCACGGTGAATTAGAGCACTGGCTCTGGAGTCAGGAAGACTTGAGTTCAAATGTGACCTCAAACACTTAACACTCACTGGCCACTTGACTTGGGCAAGTCACTTAACCCCAATTGTCCTGACTTCCTCCCTCCAAAAAGAAAAAGAGAGATAAGTCTTCCTGACTCCAGACCCAGTACTCTATCCACTGGGCCACCCACAGGGGACTCTAACACAGGAACGATATTAACAATACGTGAAGAAACTGAACAACTTACAAATCTATTTCCACTATTGGTCAAACAAAGACATTTTTGGAGACACTTCCTGATATCTTCCTGGCTGGAACAGCTAAACTGATTTGGAAGAGTCTAAACTGTTGAATACCTGGAATGAACCAGAAGAATTCTGAGAATTTCGACAAGAGGAGAAGGAGCTTTTGTCTTCAGACTGACTCAGAACACATCTCCACTGGCCAGCTGCCCTAGTTCTATGAAAGGGAACCTCCATTGATGTTCCATTCTACCTTGAGAAGAGAATACCTAGGGCCATGATCCCATAACCTTTGGGAAAGTTGTTATTCACTGACAGCATTGTGATCTAAGAACAATCTACCAGGGAGCTAAAGCTTATGCTTGGGACCTCTGGGCTAGAATGGAGATTTCATTTTGGCAGGAAACTGCAAGTAAAGAAAATCACTGGACTTGTATAGATTAGTAGCTGAAATACAAAATAGGCTTGTAAAGTTGTGGGGGAAGAGCGGGGCACTGAAAAGTATAGTTCATGGGAGGCACTAAAAGACCTGGTATATAGGAGAGGCAGGACTTTTCCTGATTTGGAGGTCCGTTCTCCATACATTATTGCATGCAAAATCTCTTCCTTGGGCACTTATTAAGTAGGCACTTAAATTTTTGCTAAATTGAATTATAATGAGCTGAAGCTTTAATCTGGAACTAGGCTGCTTACTCCGAGAATGTCTCGTTTCATTGAGAATAGTACTACTTGGTTCTCAATAAAGGGTAAAGCTCTTCTGAGGCTTTGTTGGGTTAATAACAATGGGACCAACCCAACAGTGCTTTGAACTTGAGTCAACCTTGGGAAAATTTATGTACCAAAATAACTGACTTCTAGAGATATATAAAGAACAAGGCATCATCAGCTCTAATATAATTTAGGAACTAGCTGCCCCACTGCCTGGTTTTGGATTTTTATTGATATTAGTTTAGTGAACAATGCGTATTATAAAATCGATAGAGTGGGGAAGTAACTTGAGTGGATAGTGGATTTGATGGAGCTGGCAGTTCACTGAAAATTTACATATAGGCATTATCACCCACAGAATCATCCCCTTGCTTTTTCTCTCCTTCGTTTTCATGCACATGCATCATGTTTGGAATTAAGGCTCGACTCCTATAGGGCCCACGAAACAGCGGAGCTTGTGTGACAGATCTAGAGTTCTACTCCCTTATCTTCATAATCTAATGCTGGGGCCCAGGAAGGGGACCATGAGGGTGAGGAACATGCATGCAGTTTCACAGGAACCTTTAATGATGGGATGAGAACACACACTGACCTCATGTAATGGGTACTAAACTGCCACTTTAAAAGCATGCCATTCATTTTGCTTTGACTGACTTTCCTCCTTCAGTCATATGCTGGTGTCATTTTTATGATAAAGATCTAGCTATTGAACACTATAGGACTGTAAAATGTCATATTATAAAAAACCAATAAGAAAAAAAATAAAATTAAGTTGCGAGCAGCACGCATTAGGATTTCAAAAATGTTCTACTGCATTCAACTTATTCTATCTCTGTCAAGGGGCAGCCTGGCTCGGCTCTCACTTTCCCAGAGTCAGCTCTGCAGAATGAATTAGCTCACCATCTCAGGAATAGAGGCTGCAGCTGAAGGGCATAGTTACTGCACTAGTAAAATACATTTAGGCCTAAATGTGGGAGGACACACCAGTCAGGTTCCTCCTCAGGGGACAGAGGAATGATTGCCTCAATTCTGTTTTTTTTTTTTGTTTGTTTTTTGCTGGGGGCAGAAGTGTAGCTCTTGGGATTTTTAAGTTTTGAGAAATTTTTTTTCCTTGACAAACACATTGAGTCAAAGCAACTATTTTTGACCATAAAAGGTCAGAGTTTTGTTTTGTAGATGCCAGTAGGATTTCATGTAGTACATGCTGCTAATTTTCTACTACTAGGGAATCACCTCCAACCATCACCCATTGCTCTCTCACTGAAGGGAGTAGAGGCAGAACTAGGCTTGATAGTAAATCCCAGAAGGTCACAAGCAGGCACAAAAATAGCCATGTTTTATGAGTCCAGGCTTCACAGTAGATGTAAGGCTTTGTTCAATCAGGAAATTCAACTGTTAATTATCCATAATTTCCTGGGGGAGAGGTAGGTGAGAGGTCAAAGGGCTGGCTGTCATTTACTGGGCTGAGGGGTATCTGACTCCTTAACCTTTAAGACTGATACAGTGATCATATGTTTTAATTTGGAATCCAGTCAATGACTACTTTTAAAGACAGCTTGCTAGATGAGACTGGAAAACTCTTAAATCTTACAAATCTTATAATAAGTAATTGGAAAGTCCACTAGAAATATTGGTTTTGAAGTGTCTGCTACATTTCCTTGTTAATTATTTGAACAATGATTTTCTTTTATGGGTTGGAATTTGCTAAATTTTGGTAGAGGAATCTAACATATCCTAATGGATTATTAAACTAAGCTGCTTAAATTTCATTTATACTTTAGCTTGAACTTCAAAGAAAACTGAAATGCTTGTCAGAAGACTGGGAATGTGGATAGGGGAAGGATCTATTTTACTGCTATGGAAAGAAAACTTCCTCTACACAAGCAGGTTGGCCTCTTTGCAACTAACAAGAAAAGAGAATTTCCTGAAAGTCTTTACACTGAGAGATGGGGTGACTGGTCCAGGACCTCTTGGTTCTAAGAAAGATCTCTAACTCACTATGCCATTTCTTCTCATCTTTATGAGATACTCACCAAATTTAATTTCACTATACTGAATTTCTGGTGGTTGTAAAGAATATTTAGTAGCATTTAGATTTGGGGAATGAGTTTTCAGTTACAGAAAGCCCATTGTCTGGTATCTTCTAGAAGTGAATTCTATAGTGATTTCTTGTGAAAATACTCTGAATTCTGGTCAGGGAAACTGGATTCTCAAAATAAGCCTTTAAATTCCTCATATTTCATGCAACTGATAGGAAAGTTTTAAACAGAACTTTCCCTGGGTTTCATTCTTTTCATAAGAACGGCCTGAGTCATAAATTGCCAGCCTGAATTTTTATGCAACTAGTTACTACTCTAACATGGGCATGAATGATTTATGTAGTCCAATGAGAAATTACCTCTGTTATCTCTGGACAGGAGAGGAGACTGCTAAGACTGCTAATCGATTCTCGAGGTCAAGTTAAAGATGTGCAGGAGACTGGCCCAGCAATGCCATCTATTTGTTTTAGGGATGACCCAGGATTCAGTCTGCATTCAGGACTTGCTTCTTCTTTAGTTAGAGTAAGCATCATCTTCACTATCACCTGATCTGTTTAGGTGCTCATGGCCTCTCTACCCAAACTACCCCATATTCATTTTGCTATATACATATGTATATTTTCCTTCCCTATTAGGAAGTAAGCATTGGGGCAGCCAGGTAGCACAGTGAATAAGAGCACCGGCCCCAGTGTGGGGATGACCTGGGGATCTAATCCGGGCTCAGATACTTAGCACCACACCCAGAAATAACTGGCCATGTAACCTTGAGCAAGTTACTTAACCCCAATTGCTTTAAAAAAATATTTAGGGGGTGGCTAGGTAGCGCAGTGAATAGAGCACCAGCTCTGGAGTCAGGAGGACCTGAGTTCAAATCTGGCCTCAGACACTTAACACAAAAACTAGCCGTGTGACAACCTTGGGCAAGTTGCTTAACCCCAAATGCCCTCCAAAAAGCAAAAAAAAAAAAAAAGAATGTAAGGGTTGGGAGGGCAAGAATTATTTTCCTTTCATGCATAGATAGTCCCTAGTATAGCATCTGGCAAAAAAAGGTCTTTAATGAATGCTTCCTGGTTGGATTGGATGCTTCTCTTTTTCTACTTTCATGCGATGATAATAAACACGGGGAAAAAACAAAGAATTATCACAAATACAGATACACTCTAAATAAGGATTCTCCCATTTGGCTTGACATTTCTACTCACTGTGTACTTTCAATGAGAGCATCCTATAACAAGTCCTATCCACTATTGTCACCAGAAACTGAAAATGGGGGGAAAAAGAAGGAAAAAAGTAGCCAGTCTTAGCGAGAAACCTCGAACAAATAGAACGAATGTTTGCCAAGAAGCAATTGCTTTTGTTGCTTGTACTTAATAAATCGCGAGAGCATTGTTTAACGATTAAATGGAATTTGTGCCTCATGACAGTAAGGAGGTACTGATTGACTGCAAGTACCCAAATGGTGGCAACTCTTGGGTGTTTAGGGTTATAATGTAGACATACATTTAGTTCCCAGACCATTTGCTAAAACCCACAGCTGATTAATATACACAGAGCTTGTTCATTTACCCAGTGTTATGTTTAATCATTTAATTTTGCAAAAGTCTTCAGATCTTTTAATCATTTAATATTCTTCTTATTACAGCATATTACTGAGATGTTAGTTCAATTCAATTAAAAAGTGTCATCTGAAAGTAAGTTATTCCATGAGCAGCATTAAGTGGTTACTGGAGAAAGGTCTGCATTTTAGGGTAATAATAACTCTTCCAATGGGACTAGTTAAAGAATGGTCAAAATACCTCATCTCAATGAGCACTGCTATCTTTTGGAAAGAAGGAAAATTTAGGATGGCCCATAGTCTCAAAATACCTAGGGTAGAATTTTTGTGCAGGACATATTCTAAATATCTTTACATTAAAGTTTCTCTACTGGATTTTCACTGGACATATGCTTGATGTTCTAAGCTTGGCTACTTCTTTCTTTTTCTTTTCTTAAAGATTTCCTATCTCACTAAGGCTAGAACTGTGGGGGCTACTCACAGACCAACCCTATTAATGATCATTATGAAAACTTTGACCTATCCTGTTTGTGATTTAGGTCAGCTCACCATTCCTTAGGTACTTGTCGCCTCCCTGTCTCCCTTACTGTGGACTGACCATAATATTAATTCCAAACATAATGTAGACACTTAATTGGTATAACCCACTCATAACTTCAGAGCTCAAGAGATTCACCAGGCTCAGTTTCTCCAGGGGTTGGGTTAATAGACTTCTTTCACTACACCCAACTGACTACCGGTGGTGCCATATATTATTATACAAATCATGGTCATTATTCAATGTGCTCACATCCATGGATTCCACCTGACCTAGATTTTGGGAGTGGAGATGGTGCCATTTTCATGAGGAAACAGCCCTGAGAATGGAATCAAGACATCTGGTCTTGATTCCTGCCTTCACAACTTAATGTATGTGTGATTTAAGAAAATGCCTTTTACCAATCTGGGCCTAAGTTGCATTCTTTTTAAAATAAGCAAGTTAATCTTAGTGCATCCAACTTTGAGATTTTATGAGTTAAAGCCTGAACAAGAAATATGATCTAAGGAGCCACAATAAATAATGAAGAAGATGGAATTGTGGGCAAAACCCTTTTTCTCAACTTTTGGTTTTATTTAAATAATACCAAACAGCTCTCCCAACACGCCTCAGTGGCAGGCACAGGTGCAACAGCAGCATCATGTCCCACAGGAAGTTCTTAGCTCCCAGGCATGGGTCTCTGGGCTTCCTGCCTCGAAAAAGAAGCAGCAGGCACGGGGGAAAGGTGAAGAGCTTCCCCAAAGATGACCCCACCAAGCCCATCCACCTGAAGGCCTCTCTGGGCTATAAGGCCGGCACGACCCACATTGAGTGAGAAGTGGGCAGGCCTGGCTCGTAGGTCAACAAGAAGGAAGTTGTAGGGGCCGTCACCATTGTGGAGACGCACTTCCCCCCATGGTCATTGTAGACATCGTGGGCTACGTGCAGACCCCCCGGGGCCTGTGCAGCTTCAAAACCATCTTTGCTGAGCACATCAGTGATGAGTGTAAGAGGTGATTCTATAAGAACTGGCATAAGTCCAAGAAGAAGGCCTTCACCAAGTACTGCAAGAAGTGGCAGGACGATGACGGCAAAAAGCAGCTGGAGAAAGACTTCAGCAGCATGAAGAAGTACTGCCAGGTGATCCGCGTCATTGCCCACACCCAGATGTGCCTGCTGCCTCTGAGGCGGAAGAAGTCCCACCTGATGGAGATCCAGGTGAATGGCAGAAGTGTGGCTGAGAAGCTGGACTGGGCCCGGGAGAAGCTGGAACAGCAGGTGCCCATGCCCACCATGTTTGGGCAGGATGAGATGATTGATGTCATTGGAGTGACCAAGGGCAAGGGCTACAAAGGTGTCACCAGCCACTGGCACACAAAGAAACTGCCTCCCAAAACCCACTGAGGCCTGCGTAAGGTGGAGTGCATTGGAGCTTGGCATCCTGCCTGCGTGGCCTTCTCTGTGGCTCGAGCTGGTCAGAAGGGCTACCACCATCGCACTGAGAGCAACAAAAAGATCTACAAGATTGGCCAGGGCTACCAGATCAAGGATGGAAAGCTGATCAAAAACAACGCGTCCACCAATTATGATCTGTCTGACAAGAGCATTAGCCCTCTGGGAGGCTTCGTCTACTACGGTGAAGTAACCAATGACTTTATCGTGCGGAAAGCCTGTGTCGTTGGGACCAAGAAGCATTTCCTCACCCTGCGGAAGTCTCTGCTGGTACAGACCAAATGTTGCACCCTGGAGAAGATCGACCTGAAGTTCGACACCACCTCCAAATTTGGTCATGGTCTGTTGGTCGGTTCCGGACCATGGAGGAGAAGAAAGCTTTCATGGGACCACTCAAAAAAGACCATGTCGTGAAAGAAGAAGCTGCCTAGTGTTTGCAGACCAACATGGAGCTGGTGGATTCAAATGAATTTTTCAGAACTGTCTGACTTTGGATTGGAATGACTTTCAGGGAAATGGAGTTAAATACGTAGGCCTCCAAGTGGGTGCCAGGGAGGTGGGGCTGTGGGGGTATTTGCATTTAATCTGGAGGATTCTCCCAGCAGTTCTCGGTATTGGGCCAAGGGGAGGTCAGGACCAGGGTCATCTATTCACCTTGAAATGGGAGAAAAGTGGGAAGATGAATGAGGGAGGAATCTTGTGAAGGTTTGGCTCTTAGCATATAAGTAGGTTGTCACTGAAAGGTTTTGGGAGCAGATAGCTAGCACAGAGGACAGTGCTGAGCCTGAAGTCAGACTTGCCTTTGTGAGTTCAGGTCTGACCTCAAGACACTTCCTGTGTGAC
>NW_027185809.1:4056565-4087211 GCF_028583685.1 Petaurus breviceps papuanus
GGAAGGAAGGAAGGAGGGAAGGAAGGAAATTCTTGCATTTATTAAGTAGTTTTTATAAGTCAAGCACTGTGCTAACAACTTAAAATAATTAACCCATCTGATCTTCATAACACCCCTGGCAGTTAGTTGCTATTAATATCATCCTCATCTTATACTGAGTAAACAGAGGCAGATAGAGGTAGTTGGATTTCAGTTCAAGTCTTTCCAGCTCCTGGCCCATCCCTTTATCCACTGCATCATGGAGTGGCACAACAATCACATCATTCAGTAGGTAGCACGTTATGGTGGAAAGAGTCTAAGGTTCCAAATGGAGTCTGGGAAACCTGGTTTCCCATCTGCCTCTGAAAATTAGTAGCAAAGGATGCAAGGCAAACCATTTACACTTCATAAGCCTCAATTTTTCAATCAGAAAAAAGGGGATGATAATAACACCTAAATGTCAGGGTTATGATAAGGATCACGTAAGATAATGAACATATTGTGATTTTAAAAACATAAAATTATATGTTAGCTATGAAATTGATGATGATAAAGATGAAAATCAATATTGACAAATTCACACACATCCTGAAAAGGGTAAACAACCCATCAACCAGTGTAGTAGGGGGAACATGAAACCATTATGTATATAGAGGAGTAGAAAGGCCTGGGAATGTTTAACTTGGCGACATTATTTTAGCGGGACATGGTAACTGTGTTCACAAGGACAGTGTGAAGTAATGAGAATTCTAGATTTGAAATAAAAAATTGGTTCAAGACCTCATTCTGGTACTTATGACCTGTAGCACCTTCAGCAAGTCACATCAACTACCTCTGCTTTATTTGCCTTAATGGTAAAATGAGAAGATAGAAATAAATTATCTCTAATGCTCCTTTTAGCTCTTTGATCATACCACTATGATGCCATATATGAAAGACTGTCGTGTGGAATGTTTCTTCTGATTTTTCTGGGAAAACAGATTTAGAATGAATGGGTAGAAGGTACAGGGAAACATATTTGGGGATTAACATAAGTTTGAACATCCTAAACAATTAAAAATCATCCTAATTACATTTTACAAACAGTGAAACTTTTAATAGCATTTTAAAATTTGAGATTTGCTTCTTTTTAAACAACCTTCTGAAACAATTAGTTCTATCACCATTTTGATTTTATGAAGGAGGAAATTGAGGTTCACAAATGTAGAGTCAGTAAAGGTCAAGTCCAAGCCTTTCGATAGAGTCTGGGACCCTTTGCCATAGACCACGTTCACAGGTGGTGTTAGATGACCATCTGTCAGAAATGGCATAGAGGAGAGTTGGGGGATCAGGGAGGAGGCACCCACTGAAAGGAAGTTTGACTAAATAACATTTTTGAGGGTACTTCTAATCTTAAGATATGAAAAACCTGTTATGATCATTGGGCATGAACTGAGACACAAAAAACCTTAAAGCCATAGGCTCATGTACCCTTGTGAATTCTCAAAGCACATGTTATCTGCAATAAGACTGGATGATTTAAGAGTACCTCATCCCACTCTGGTCTTCTTTGATTTGCATCATAGACTCTCTAAAAGGACGACCACATCTTGGATAAATCACAGGTATTGGAGTCAGAAGAACTTGGTTAAAATCTAAGCTCTGGCATTTAAAGGCTGGGAGACCTTGGACAGCTCACTTTCTTCTATATCCCTCAGTTTCTTCATCTATAAAAAGAGAATATAATACCTTCTGGTATAAAGATGCAGAGAGCACAAGGCAGGTATGTCCAAGATGGACCTCGTTCCTTTTACCTGCAATCTCTTTTTATATACTAGTCCTTGTCTGATGCCTGATACATTTGGGTGTACTAGATCCTTTTAAAAGAAAAAAGCTGATCCTTTCTACTTCTGCAATCCACTTTCTTTTTTCTCTTGTCCCTTTTGTGGACAAACTCCTAAATAAATCTAAATCTAAGACATAGTTCATATCATGTCACTCCCCTGTCCAAACAAAATACCTTTCATTGATGCTCAAGGTCCAAATTTCCAAAGTTTTAAATATTGTTATTCTGAACTTCACATTTATATTTTCATAAAGAACAGAAAAAGGATCATATATGAAAACAGAAAGTTCCAACATGAAGAGTTTGCTTTATAATGTGTACTAAATTAATTTGTAGTTTATACTAAATATAGCATATATACATATGTATATATGAATATATATACAAAACACACACATATGCTATATCCTAAATTCAGTACATTATTGCCAAAGCTGATCTGATTCCCCTCTAAGTCTCCTGTTCTTTGTGTCCTTTTTATGAAACTGCTAGATTGTTGTGTAGGGGACCTGGGTTTGGATGACATCTTATGAATCACTCATTTCTTTGGAATAAAATATAAACTCCTTAGCCTGTGTGGAAGTCGGAATAAATTGGTAGATTTGATGTCTTAGCTATTTCTGCAATAAGCTGTACTGACTCTATATAAAATGTTGAGCTCATTCCTATACTTTCCATTTATATCATCTTCCATGCTCCTTTTCCTTATGGGAAATTTCAAATATCCTTGCTAATTGGCCCAGATCAATTTGAGGAGTGAAAACCAATAAAACATGCCTGAATGAGACTCTACCACTTCCAATACAATACCTGGCTCTCTTCTGCATCCCAGAGTAGTTTTTTGTGTAGGGGAATATAGGTGTGTGCCCAGTAAATGGGGAGGAAAGATAACGATCTTAGTGTGAGTGTTGCACCTGGAGGGTGATTCTGACTGGCTCATCCATTCTTCACCTCCTGTTGGTGGGTCAAGATAATATTTTTCAAGGTTTCTGTATAAGATGAAGCTAAGAAGATGAAATTGGCCTCAGACACCTAGTAGCTATGTAAGCTCTGTTTGCCTAGGAGGTGGCTTAGTGGATGGAGCATGAATTGTGCAATCTGGAAGCCCTAAGTTCAAATGCTACCTCAGATGAACTATACTAGGTATGGGACCCTGGCAAGTAACTTAAAAAAGTAGAAACTATTCACATTATCTGCTACTTACAGGTGGTCAAGGACTTCAGATTCTGCTATTTTGTAGCAGTCTGACAGCTGAGCACACAATGGCTTCTCAGTAAGCATTATTAGGTTGACTTAACATTCTATTTTATCCCCCATAATAGATCAATTGGGCTTAGAAGACTAAAGAAGTTTCATTAGCATCCTGCTCTTTCCCAACAGATCCAGTCATGATCAGATGAGATCTAGACCCATTGCCATATTACACAAATGCTGACACTCAGTTTCAACTTCAGTAAAATTCTGTAAAATTATTTGGGTTAGATGGCCTCTGTGGTCTCTTTGAGCTTAAAATCTGTGATCCTACCAGCAATGAAATTACATGCACTTGAAGGTACAGGTGTTAATTTGTCATTGGCAATTATCCAAATCAACTACAGTCTGATAGATTCCTATATGCAGGAAGTGTGTGAGCTCTGGGAAGATGGGAAGATGTTGGATATGGTTTTACAACCATGCAAAGTGCACTTCTGGTTTCATAGAACTTTAAGCAGTCAATTTCCTGTGTTCATGCCTTCCATTTGGTGCAGCTGTGGATCCTTGAAAATGCCTAGCCAGGGAGTTATAGGGAGACCACATAAAATCTTAATGTTAATTTCCTTGCTCGCTGTGGTTTTATTATTATTAATGTCAGCCTGCATGGAAAAGGCTATGTGTGCTGTTTTAAGAGAGTTGTAATTAAAAAAAAAGGAATTAAATTATCAAATATCTATGATATACAAAGGTATCTTTGGACACCAAACCAAACTTTGTTTTACCAAAGTAGTTTCAAGACAATAACAAAATCACATCTATCTCCATTTTATAAAAGCTATAATAAATAACATTAGAGGTCAGCAACAAGGGGTGGCATTCATAAGGAGCTAATGTGAGAGGTCTTGAAAGACTGTGTACATAGCCTGCCATAGATGACTGGAGACACTTTCTTCTTCGGTAAATACTCAGTGAGACTTTACATCTTTAACTCCTAGCATAATTCAAATATATTTACTCACTGAAATTAGGTTACTAAGCTTCCAATTAAATAATGGAAAGATAAACCCACATCCATTTAAAAATGTCAATAAGAAATTGTCTCTTATAGCAATGTGGAAGACCTTGGCACTGCCTTTCATGATGAGTTCCCTGAGAAAAATGATTCTCCTCAGTGCAGATGCTGGTCCAGGTGATGGAGAACACTGAAGTTTAAATGTTTCAACTTCTCATTCAAAGATTTCACAAAACTGGACTTAAGCTCTAAATATGAACATTTTCAATTTCAAAAACACATCTACCTTTTGAAATGGAATTTTCCAGAAAGTATAAGGAATCCAGAAGCTTTGCACACCTTGAAAGTTCTCAGGGCCCTAATAAAGAAACTTGTAAAAAGTCATGAAAATCTAACCAAATAATATAAGAGGGAGTGTTGCATGTTATGGAAATTGTAATGAATTGGGACATAGATGGTAATGAATAAAGACATAGATTTCATTCCAAATCCTCTCTATTGCTCTCTGTATGATAGAGCTTAAGATAGTTTATCTCTTTGAGAATGTGTTCATATCATTAAAATGGAGATAAAATCACCCACTCTGTTCATGAGGTAGGTTTGTTGAGAGGACAATATAAGAAAATGTGTGTAAATCCAATTCAATTCAATTAAACAAATACCCCCTTGCACGTCTGTTATGTGTTGGAGCATGTGCTTTTATTGTAAGACTGACACAGACAATAGTAAGGAATTGCTCCTGCCACATGTCTGGAAAGAGTATAAGACAAATACACACATAATTACAATATAAGCAGGAATGAGAGAGAGACAGAGAGACAGAGAGAGACAGAGAGACACAGAGAGAGACAGAGAGACAGAGAGACAGAGACACAGAGAGAGAGAGAGACAGAGAGAGAGAGAAAGAGAGAGAGAGAGAGAGAAAGAGAGAGAGAGAGAGAGAGACAGAGAGAGAGAGAGAGAGAGAGAGAGAGAGAGAGAGAGAGAGAGAGAGAGAGAGAGAGAGAGAGAGAGAGAGAGAGAGAGAGAGAGAGAGAGAGAGAGACAGAGAGAGACAGAGACAGAGAGAGACAGAGACAGAGAGAGACAGAGAGACAGAGACAGAGACAGACAGAGATAGAGAGAGACAGAGAGAGAGACAGAGACAGAGAGAGAATAGTATGCTCCAATCTGCATTCAGACTCCATAGTTTTTTCTCTGGATGTGGATAGTATTTTCCATCATAAGTCTTTTATCTCAGTAATTCTGAACCACTAGCCATTATGTTTTACATTTCATTCCTCCATTCCCTACTTCCTGCTGTCTGTTGTCTTTCATTCTTGAAGAAGACCATGACATCAGGACGGTGATGCTATGACTTGCAAGGGAATTTAATTTAAGGGAATTGAATTTCACTTGTCAACAGTGGGAGACCTTGGCCTTTTTAAGCTAAGTTCTTAGTTCTTACCAGTTCTTAGTTTGACTGAGGCAATACCCATTCAGTGATTAAGACTAGGTAAGAAATGAAGCAAAAGATAGCCTCTTTTACCTAATATTATAAAAAAATTGGGATAAGAAGATCCTCAGGGTTTCTGACCAAAACAGAAACAATTACTATTTACATTTACTATGAGCAATCAGAGCCCTAACAATGACCAGGTTGGGCTTGGACTGTGACCTATTATTGGTCAATCAATGAAAGCCAGAGTGATTTGGGTTTAAGTCATGGTCCTTAATAAAGAAATCTAGTCAGTAAACCCCAAGATATCTTTTGAGGTTCCAGTGATAAAAATTTTTATTTCTTTGGGCAGAGCACCTGTAGGTAAGGGTATGATACTTTATGTGGACAGAGGAGGGAAGGGAAGGGAAAAGGGAAGGGAAGGGAAGTTGAGGGAAGGGGAGGGAAGGGAAGAGGGAAGAGAAAAGGAAAAAGAAAAGGGAAGGGAAGAGAGAAGGGGGAAGGAAATTAGGAAGGAGCTACATTGCCCAAGTGGGACTGGTCAGTTGGGTCACCGCTCACAGTTTGTTGTTTGCCCTTCATTCTCAACGAGAACCATGACATCAGGAAGGTGATGCCACAACTTGCAAGTGAATTGGATTTAAGTGAGACATGTCTATAGAAAGTCACTAGCTCCACTTTCTCCTCTGGAGCCATCTGGGTCCAGTTGTAAGATATAGATCAGGGTGACTAGATATGGCTTTGGAGATGACTGGGAGACCTTCGCTATCTAATTCCCAAAAATTCAACCTTAGCTCTCCCCTCCCTACCTCTTCCCATAATTTCCAATTAGAAAGGTATCAAATTCTTTCACTAGATTCAATGGACCAAATATCTGGTAACAAACATAGGTTTATCTCAAAACTTTTTCCTTCCATATTTTGGGACTCAAATCTGTCTGCTTCCTGATTACAGTCTCCCTGTATACCCTTTCTAACACTGGCTACACTTTCATATATATATATATGTATATATATACACACACACACACACACACACACACACACACACACACACATTGCTACCTCAGTAGTGGAAATGGTAGAATTGGAACACTCTTTGCCCTTTAGAGGCTCTCCTTTCATCACTCAGTAACTGTAATAGTAATGAAATTTGAAGTTCCTTTTGTATTGCTAAGCTGAGAGGTTACTTAACATTTAGTAATTAATCAAGCCTCTGTTAAAGAAACAGAAGGTATGAAACCCTGTTGATGACATAACAGGAGGGGGCTGAAAAGAGAGAAGCAATACTATATATAAGGAGAAGCCCCTGCTGGGTCAGACAGATGTTTTTGGAGCAGTGGAGGCAGAAGCTACTTCCTCTTGGGAGGCTGAAGAGGAAAGGCCCACCCCACAGGCTGGAGAGAATGATTTTGATTTTGGGAACCTGGGTGAAGTGATTTTGAGTCTGCGAACCAGCTGGAGCTTCTGCTGAGTCCAAGGGCCAGCCAGAGCTTTTGGGAGGTGCTGAAGACATCCAAGGGCCAGCTGGAGCTGCCACAGACTGAGGAAGCATGACTGTGATGCTGGTACTTTGTATGAACCTGCTTGGCTTTGTTAAGCCTTAACTTCCTGGGAATAGAGACTGTGAAGGATTTAAGGTGGACTGGACGCTATGAGCTTCAGCATGGAACAGGAAGTGCTAGGAGAGAGAGAGACCTGGGAGCTGTCTGCCTTTGAACCCAGATGACATTTTGGTGTATCCAGGTAGGACCTGGGACCATGGAAGGGGATCCAGGGAATCTGAGAGACCACTCTGAGTCAAGCTGAAAGAAGACTTTACTTGGATACTGTGTACTGACTGAGAAATTGTAATTTACTAGTGGCCTAGGGCTAGAGGCTTGTGTATTTTCTGATGATTGAATAGTGAATGATGACTGAATAGCAATTGATTTGTAACTTAGTGTGCCCCATGAGTGGAATACTTTGACTGTTGTACTTTGTGTCTCTTAAGGAGGCAAACCTCCTTAAGGATGATTGAATGATTGAGATGATTGAATGATTGAGTTAATAAATGATTGTTCTTTGTTCAAAACTTTGTGACCACTGTGGTGAAAACTATGTGGCCATTTTAGTGATAAGCTGTTGTGAAAACTGTATTTTGATTTTCTGTGATAAGTTCTAACATTGTGAATGTTGTATCTTGATTTACTGTGAATGTTTTGCTGTGATTTGTTATTGAATAGAGTGTTCACTATACTAGGTAATCAGAACCTTAAAAGCTGTTCACAGTATCATTCCTCTGGAAAGCTGCTTGTGCTTGGCTTTACAGTAGCCCCTCCTCTTTTGAGGTTCTCTCAAGCCATATCCACCAATAAATCAAGATTATGGTAGCTGTTACCTAATGAACTGAATAAAATGCTACTTTTTTCCTCAGTTAATTAAGTGACTTCACTGATTCACAATCTTAATTTTGTCCAAAACATTTTCTCCACCCACATATATGGGGTTACCAAAAATTTTGATAATCCTTCTAGCAAACTAACCTTCTGGTTACTAAACTTACTCATTGCCAACAAGATACCTTTTTACCAGGGGAGCTAGGTGGATAGAGTGCTGGAACTGGACTCAGGAAGACTCAGTTTCCTGAGTTCAAATTCAGCTTCAGACATTTACTAGCTGTGTGATCTTGGGTAAGTCATTCAACCTTGTTTGCTTCAGTTTGCTCATCTGTAAAATGAGCTACAGAAAGAGATGGCAAACGACTCCAATATCTTTGCCAAAGAAACTCAAATGGGGTCATAAAGAGTCAGACATGACTGAAAACAACTGAACAACAACATTTTGATCACACCTCTGTTACAGATAGAAAACGTCAAACCTGTGACCTTGTTATCACTCACACATTTTCTACCCTCACATTAATAATACTGGGAATCTACTTATAAATGGATTTCTTGGGTATAAGGTCAGTAATGGAGCCTTTTGTTTAAAGGGTTTGGACATTTTATCAACTTTATTTGCATAATTCCAAATTGATTCCCCCAAAAGTCGTTCCATTTCATAGCACAACTAACATTGTGCTAGTGTATCTCTAACTCTACCCCCCCCACTTCTATTCTTACATTTACATTTTTCTATTTTAAATCTCAAAATAGATGCCCAATCTCCCTTTTACTGTCACGTACACTACCATTGTCTCATTCAGACAGGCTCAAAACATAGGTGTCACCCTTGCCTCTCCCCTCCCCCCAATCCAACCTATGTACAAAGACTATGGATTTAGCCTTCACAACTTCATTCACATATGCTCCTTTCTCTTCTACAGCACAGTAAGCACCCTGGAGCTTTCATGGATTACTGCCATAGAACGCTGCTTGGACTGTCTGTCAGAAGTTGCTCCCAACTCCGGTCCATTCTCTACGGAGCTATTACACTGATCTTCCTAAAGCAAAGGTCTGCCATGTTGTTCCCTTGCTCCATATATTACAGTGGTTCCCAATCTTTTCCACAATTAAAAAAAATATAATTCTCTCTTTTGCATTCAAAGCCCTTTATAACCTGTCTTCCCTTTATCCAAACCTAGTCTTTTCTGGACTCCATAATCAAATGATACAGATTTCGTGGAACAAAACACTCCATATTCCAGTTCCAACAATTTTCACTGACTAATACCCATGTTGGCAATGTTCTCATCATATCTACAGCCTGAATTCTCTGACTTTCTTAAAGTCATAACTAAAATTTCCCCTTCTTCAAGAAACCTTTCATTATTCTTCATAATTATCACAATAAAACTTCCTATTTCAAGTTCTGCTTAATTATAGTGCCCTCAATTTCCCATTTATGCTGTAAATGAGAGGAGAAGAAGGGACAGGAGAGGAGAAGAGAAGACTGAGTCAACCTTGACTCACTTGACTCACTCCTTAAAGAGGCCTATTCACTGAATGAGCATTACCTCACTCAAAGTGAGAACCTGAAAAGACCTTAGCTTAAAAGGTCCAGGTCTTTCATTGCCTTCTGGGCCATCTCTAGTCATTCTGATGAATATCTGACCACAGGTCCCAGATGGGTCTGGAGGAAAAAGTGAGGCTGGTGACCTTGCACATCCCTCCCTTATTCAAATCAAAGTCAACTGCAAGTCATGTCATCATCTTCCTGATGTCATGGTCCTCTGAGAATGAAGGACAAACAGAATCAAATGCAAAATCTTCTGTGTGATGTTCAAGGTCTTTCTTATTTTTGATTTCTCCCACTTTTCCATATTCCCCCTCCCTTCTTTCCTCTTCTATATTCTTTAAGCCAGTGATACTGTCTTCCTTGCTGCTCCTTACCAAGAAACTGGATCTCTGTATTCAAAGCAACTTCACCGAATGACCCCTATGCCTGGAATTTTCCCTTCTCATCACAATTTTCTGGCCTCCCTGATTTTTTTCAAGTCCCAGCTAAAATATCACCTATAGGAATCCTGTCTTGATCTTCCTTCATAGTAATGCCTTCCCTGGGTTGGTTATCTCCAAATTTTCCTGTCTACGTCTTATCTGCATGTAGTTATTTGCATATTTTTCCTCATTAGATTGCAAGCTTCTTGAGAAGAGGAGTTGCTTTTTGCCTTTCTTTATGTACCCTCAGCTTAAGGCAATGCTTGCCATATAATACTGTTGAATATATTCTTACTGAGGGGCTTCTCAACTAGATTGTAACCTCCTTGAGACCAATGATAAAATTTCATCCTTTTGTCTTCTTCCAAGTCACCAATACAGATATGAGTCCTTAATCCAAATACTATCACAACAAATATTTGTTGAGTTATAAATAATAATTCAACAGTACAGATTAGGCCATGAACCAGATGAGATGCAAAATTTAGGTAAGACATGAACCCTGCCCTCAGGGAATTCACACATTAAGGCAGATGAGACAAAAATCTAGTTATTGATAATCATTTAAGATCATATGAATCCCAACAAGGACCAAAGGCTGAACTAATCAACCAGAAGAAGAACCTTGATCTAAGAGACATGCCCTTCTTTGTTCTGTGAGTAAACCCAGAGAATGCTTCTTTCTATGTCAACAACTACAATGCCAGCGGAAACTAAGAGCCTTCCTCTGTTTATGGTCATTTAGGATGAGACTCCGTAACCCAAGACTCTATCCTGAATAATGAGACTTTTCCTATCTAAATATTTTATGAATGGGGCAGCTAGGTGGCTCAGGGAATAGAGCACTGGCCCTGGAGTCAGGAGGACCTGAATTCAAATCTGGCCTCAGACACTTAACACAACACGTAAGTCACTTGACCCCAATTTCCCTGCCTTCCCCTCTCCCCCCCCTCCAAAAAGCAAAAAGAAATTATGGATGTATACTATATTATGTCATGTTAATGGTAAAGTAAACACAGATATCTTGGTTTGTAATTTCAATTGACAGTTTGTCAACTCTCTTTACAACCTATTCAATTAAGAAAATTTCTTTCTCACTATGGTTAACATATATGGAGATCATAAATGGACAGAAAATGTAAGGCAAAGCCAAAAATATTTATTAAACAATTACAATGAGTCAGACGCTGCTAAGTCATAGAGATACAAACACAAGTAAAAAGAGAGTCCTTGACATCAAGGGACTTGATTGGTAGGAGAGAATATAACACCCAAAAGAGAACTGAAAAATACTCCTGAAATACCTACTCTGGGGTGTGATTCTGATGTCCTGAAAGTCACATGCAGAGACTGTGAGGGAAAAGAAGCTTGGCGTGTCTAGGCCCTTTCCCACAATGGGAAGCCCTAATAGGAAAATTTGAATGGAAAAATTGGTCTGCTATGGCAGAGAAATATTTCAGGGATAGGAGTCCTAAGAAAATAAGGGAAGGTCCACAAGAGGTATCAGTGGAGACATGGTGTTGAGGTTCAGAAAGCTGAAAGTAGAGCCAGAATGGAAAAGAGCAGTGGGTGGCTATACCTACCCAAAAGGGAGGCCCAGGGAGGGATGACTCAATGGGAAAAGAGACTGGAATGAAAGAGGATGTTCCAGGATTAGAAGGGTGCAGGAGTAGCCTTGCTTGTTCTCTTTACACAGCAGGTGACTCCCTTTCTTTCCCTTTAATAGAGCAAGATGTTACAAGGTGAGGATGCTCCAGGTACTAAGGGCAGACAATCTGACTGGGGTATAGTGTTTATGATCAGAAAGTCGGAAGCAGAGCCAGTATTTTAATCCAAATCGAGGGCAACAATAGGAAATGCATGCTTACCCCAAATTTCCATGATGTTCTTGGGATTGAAAGCAGGAAGGGAACATCTGAGCATTCTTCAAGGGCTAGGCCCCAAAGGCAGCCTCCCTTTCCACACTGATCTACAGACTATTACATGGTAAGCTCATATGGAAGATAGAAGTTCCTCTTTCTCTCCTTTCTCTTTCCTCATAACCCTTTACAATCTGGATTCATTTCACAGATATTTCTCCAAAGTTAAGAATGATTAATTAATATTGAATAAGAATGATTGAATTAATATTGCTAAATCCACAGTCTTCTTGGTATTCCTGTTCTCCCTGAGAATCTCTTCTCCCTAGGTTTTCAGAATACCGCTCTCTTCCTACTTACAAGACAGCTCTGTCTTGTTCTCCTTTGAAAGTATCCCTGCACAGTTATAGGTGTCCCTCAGGGTTTTCTATTGAACCCCCTTCTTGACTCTCTATACGACTTCACTTGCTGTTTCCATTAGCTGCCGTTAATTCAATTATTATATATATGCTGATGATTCTCCTATCTGCATAGCTCTCCCTTGAGATTTCCATTTCTCACTGCATTTTTGGCATCTTGAACTCGATTGCCAGGAAACATCTTAAAATCATTAGGTCCAAATCAGAGCTCATTATCTTTACCCCTGCCCCCAACACGACCCTTTCCCAAGATCCCTCACTATCTAGGTCACAAACATTGTACCAGTGAGTCAGTTGTGAAACTAAGACTAAAATAATCTGAAAGACACAAATTCCTGTGTGAGAGATATTAGCTCAACAGATGGATTACACCCCTGTCAAGGTAATAAATATTAATAAAAAAAATGAACTGTGCTGACCTCCAAACTCTCTACTGACCTCCAATCTTAAGTCTCTAATAGCTTTTCAGATGATGTATTTACTGGGATATACAGTAGGCATCAAATTCAGCATGTCCCAAACTGGATATTTCTGTCTAATCCCCATCTCTTCACCTTCCAAATTACTACAGAGAAGAACAGCATCCTTTCAGGATATGGCTTAGTCCCTCAGGTTTGCAATTGAGGAGTCATCCTGGATTGTTTGCCATCTCTCACCCTGCTAGCCCCCTGCCTCCCCAATATTGAAGCTGTTGGAAAGGCCTGTCAATTTCAAATTTGCCATGTTTCTCTAATTTGTCCCCTTTTAAACTCTGCAGCACCTCTTCAGTTCATGCCTTGGTTATTAGAATAGTCTACTGTTTGTTCTTCTCGCTTCAAGACTCTCCCCACTCCAATCCATCTTCCATTCAAAGAGATTTTCTTCACATACAGATCAGATCATGTCATCCCCACATGGAAAAAAAAACCCTCAAAGGATCAAATACAAAATATTCTGTTTTGCATTCAAAAACCTTTATAACCTAGCCTCGTTACCTTTTGTCTGCTTTTACCTTTCTTCCCATGACTTGCTCTTTGATTCAATAACACTAATCTCCTAGCTTTCCACGAAGTCAAGTATTCCATCTTTTGGCATTGAACATTTTGTGTGGCAATCCTCTACATCTAGAATTTTCTTTCTCCTCTGGCTTGAATATTGATTTTCTTGGCTTCCTTTAAATCTTAACAAAGCCCCCACCATTTATAGTAAGGTTTTCTCAGTTCTTCTTAAAACTAGTGTCTTTCTTCTGTTAATTATTTCCCATTTAACTGGTATTTACCTTTGTATTTGTTGTATATTGTCTGTACATTTAGAATGTAAGCTCCTTGAAGACAGGAACTATCATTTGCCTCCTTTTATATTTGCAGCACTTTGCAAAGTATCTGGCACATAGTAAGGGATTAATAAATTGTGATTAATTGACTGTTTACTTGTTTCATACCTTCATGAAAATGTGAGCTCCTTGAAGTAAGGAACTACTTTTTTATCTCTTTAACTCTATCACTTTGGACAATGTTTAGTGCTTAGTAAAATATTTTTTTGAATTGCTTTGAATAAGACATTATTAGTTATAGTCAGGAATCTCTTGTAAGGCCAGTCCTGGAATGAAGGTAATGTGGGTAATCAGAGATGTCAGGACACTGATGGATAGCTGCACTGGAAGACAATCTCTTTGCTTGGAAAATATTCAGAAGAGGGGACACAGAATCCAGAATCAACAAAACATACTATATGAGGACTTAAAGAATTGGAAGAAAATGAGACATTTAGAAGGAGAACTTGATGACTTGGTATTCCTAACTGTTGATACAACTGTGCAAGAAGACTACTGCAAACTATGTCGAAAAATAGAAATTTAACATAATTTTAGTTTGACAGTGTTGAAATTTATTTTTGGAATGTAAAAACCTATTGTACCAACAGGTATTTAAACTTAAAAGTTATTTAAACCTTTACTGTGAAATCTGTGGGAATGAATCAAGTAACTGGCTTTGGCTGGCTGGTATAGTGGACATAGCAGTAACATGGGAAGGACTCTTTAAGGAAGCACATTTATTAATGAGCGTTTCTGACTTTGACCAGAACATCATTTGCAGGGAAGAGGGCTTTTGTTCTCTTTATGCAGCAGGTGTCTCCCTTTCTTTCCCTGCCATTAATGGGGGTGACCTTTCTAGTCCAGTCTTTTACAAGTCTTATTTGCTTATTCTCTCAAGGACAATAAAAGCAGCATTTCATGGTTAGTTGTACGGAATCCTGTGTGAAATTGGTAGCACTTGGAGCTGCACTAAGTAATGCCAGCTATAACAAGGAGTGCACAGAATCATTGTTATCATAAGGATAATTTAAAGACACAGAAAATCTGTGGGGAGAGTTGGTCTCTCACAGGACAGCCCAACCTGGTCTAACGCTCTCCATATCTCTACCTGTCTTTGGGGAAGAATGAAAATCAAATGACTTCTATTTCATACAAATATTGCCAAATGTTTTCTTAAAATAACAATAATATTTCCAATTGGTGTCATGCTGAAAGGTTTACAAAGCCCCCTCTTTCAAAGAAGTCTGTGAAGTAATGGAAGTAAAAGTACAGTGCAATTCTGCTGCTTTTCCACATTGGCACAGCTATGACATGTCAGGGGTGGGACATAACAAGAAAGTCCAGTGCTCTTTCCTCTTCATACATTCCCTCCATTTCAAAACCTCATTTTAGCAACTCCGAGACAATGAAAGCAAGTAGACAAGTCCCCCTTGGGATGGGAGTTCCAGAAGGAAATAACAGGTTATGGGGAAAACCCTCAGGGCTCGTTGCTCTTTATCAAAGTCTAATGGTAGAATTTTAGAACCCACAGGAAGTTTTATTATGCTTTTTACTCACTAATGGCTGAAATCCCTTTCTCAAGAGGACCAGAATTTTGCTCCTATAGGAAAATAATGTGAAACTCTTTCTCCTGAAGCCTCCTTTGAGGAGTCTCGCTTCATAGTGAGCTACTACAGTTTGACATTTATCAGACTTTTTCATTTGTGTTTCTTTTATGATTGGGAATGATTTATGGGAATGATTTCCCAGCATCTTTTGATTGTCTGAGTATAAATATATTTTTAAAACTCTCAGAAATAAAGGAAAGGGAAATCTGTGAACCAGGGTCAGAAGAACCTTTTTTTTCCCAAGATCTGGTGTACCCAGTGCCATTTTATGCTAAAACAAACTGTATCTCTTTGACTCCTGTCCCAGAAAAGGTTCTCTAGGCTTGTTGACTTTGATACATAGCAAATTTGCCTTCTGGTACTCTTTTCCTCTGCAGTGTTGACAAGTTCACAACCTGTTGGGGACAACTTCGTCTCACACTTTGACTTTCAAATTCCAAGTGTGGAATTTGACTTTAGCTTCTGAATGCTCTCTTTAATTGATAATTGAACTATTGGTTCCCTACACTAGACTGTAGCCAGATGGAAAATGAGGCTCTCTTCTCATCCCTATTCATTGACAAGAGTTTTAGAAGGGCCCTCCTTGACATATATATGACTCTTTCAAAGGGAACGTTGACTCCTCTTGCTATTGGATCTGTCCCATTACCCAAAACCATGAAGAAGGCAAAAAGTCAGATATGGTAAATATGATGAAGGCTTTGGATAGTTAACTTTTTCCTCTAGACAGACCTCTAGCTGGATAGTATAACTTCCCCAAGTGAGAGACTGTCTGGCCATTTCAGCACTGAATCTATTCCACTCGGCAACTTAGATTGGTTGAACAGGGGAGACGCCCACTTGTACCTCAGTGAGTCATTTTTGCTGAAAACCATCTGGCTGGCGATGTCATCCTGGCTGAGTTCTGACCAAGGACAAGAACTCTATTAGTGTTGATACTGGTAGGAAGTCATTGTCACATTTTTAGAAAATAGAAGACACTCCCAGAAATGGAATTTTGATATCTGACTATGACTAACAAGATGAAAGAGGGAAATGCAGAAATAGGGATGGAAATTTTATAGAAGTGGGACTAGGACAGCAAAGTCCTTATAAAATAAAGGATATTGAACCATCTGTCTCCTTTTATTTGCAAAAAGAGACTTGCTCAGATTAAGGAACAGAGGGAGACATTATTCTTGATGGCTGGGGAAGACTGAGAAGAATATTACCCTGCATTCCTACTGGGCTTTAGACTTGCCAAAAACTTTAACTTTCACTAATTTCATGAAACCATTCCTAACAACAGGAGTGGTATTCAGGGCACAGATTCATATGCCCATTTAAAGTGGGGAAAACTGAGATGTTCATTCGCATTCATGTATTTATTCAGTACAGACTGGCACTTTTTTTCTGCCACAAAGAGAAGTTGAGTTATTTAGCGAAAATCACCTGGAATGTCAGCGGTGAATTCCGCTTTTCTAACTACTCCTCAGTACTTTCCCCATCATGCTCCTAAATCGAGTTATTTTCTAATCCTCCCTGGCTCCCAGTCAAACTGGACTAATACATTCTGTTTCCTAAAGACGTCTTGAAATTTTCTGCCTCGATGCCTTTGCCCATGCTGTTGCCTGAAGCTGGAATTCAGTGCAATTTGATGTGTATTTGTTAATCACTCCCTATGCGCTAGGCCCTCTCCTGTGTGGTATGGACTGAAAGACAGAAATGCAAAAGACTTTTCTTTCAAGGAAATAATATTCTACTTTTGAATTGGGTGTGTGGATACAAACACAATGCACAGAGTATGCTCTCTCTTCTTATTTTTGACTCATGAATTACAATGCATAAATTGTACTTAATTCAAATGTTACTTCCAAAAAGAATTTCAAATTTGAAGCCTTGCAATTAATGACCTTTCTCCTCACACTTCACACACAATTTTCTTCTTAACCTTTTCTCTTATATTTGTGGACATGACACGGAAGGGAAGCTTTGGAAAAGGAGTCAAAAGACAAAGATTCAAATTCTATTTTATGTCTGTATTGGTTGATGTCTAACTGAATTGATTTCTGCCCAAGTCAATATTTACTAGTCTATGGAATTTATGTTGGCATACGTGATTAGCTAAAAGGTCCAGGTACACTTAATAGTTTTCTTTTCATTTTTCAAATGCTTTATTAACTTCTGATTTACATCATTCATTTCCACCAGATTTTGAGTTACAAATTTTCTCCCTGTTTTTCCCCTACTGACCACCCCAAAATAGCAGTCCCACAGGATATCCCCTTCTCCAATCTGCTCTCTCCCATACCCCTTTTGACTTTTCCAGCTGGGCGTGGTGGATCTCTATGCCTCAGTGCCTGTATATCTTATTTCCCAATTACATGTAAAATAGTATTAATAATAGTATATATCTATATCTATATCTATATTTAAACATTTGATTTTAAAATTTTGAATTCCAGATTCATTCCCTTCCTCCCTTGTTACCCACCCTTATGGGAAGATAAGCAGTTCAGTATAGGTTGTACATGTGTAGCTAAAGCAAAACAATAACATAGTAGATATATTGTAAAAGACTGACTATATTTCCCTCCCTCCTATCCCACTTCCCATTTGTTGAATTCTCTACTTTGATCCCATCCCTTTTCAAAAGTGGGTGCTTCCAACTTCCCTCCCCCCCAACCTGCCCTCCCTTCCATCATCCCCCCTCTCATCCCCTTCCCCCCTACTCTCCTTTAGGGTGAGATACCCTATTTAGTGTGTATTTCATTCCCTCCACAAGCCAAATTCAATGAGAATAAGGTTGACCCATTCCCTTTTGCCTTCCTATTCTTCCCCTCCATTGTAACCATTTTCCCTTGCCTCTTCTATATGAGATAGTTTACCCCATTCTATCTCTCCCCATCTCCTCTCATTATATTCTTCTCTCACCTCTTAATTTCACCTTTTAAGTATCATCCCTTCCTATTAAATTGGACCTGTGCCCTCTATCTATGTATACCTGTAAACATATACACACATTCACATATATATTCATATGCCCATATACCCTCATATATAGACATATATATATTTCTATTCCCTTCAACTATTTTCATACTGAGAAAAGTTTCATCAGTTACAATTATTGTTTTTCCATGTTAATAGTTCAACTTTGATAAGTTCCTTATGATTTCTTTTTCCTGTTTACTTTCCACTTAATAGTTTTCAATGACACCTCTTGGTTAAGCATCATCTCTTAGAAGGATCTTACTAAAACAATCAGTCTCCCATTCAACATCTTGGTAGGGAAGAGTAAATTAAAAAGGAGATGCTGGCAGGTTAAGGAACAGCTAAGGAGGCTTGATGGTAGAAGAGGGAGATAAGATTAGTCAAGAAAATGTGGCATTCTGGGGACTTCAGCAATTGGGAAAATTGGTAAACTGCTGGGCACCTACATGTTGGTGAATAAGGCAGAGGGTGAAGAAAAGTGAATCCCACTTTTGATTTAGTCAGAATTTGAGTCAATCAGACAAGTCCCATAAATGATATGGGTCCACTTCCTTTCATGCAAAGTGAGACACTGAAATGTTTCCCTCATTCAACAAAAATTTCAGGCAGTGGGCTCAGTGCTACCTAGTGCTACTGTCTAGGAAGAAGGCTAGGGATACCCCAAACAACAATGAAATAGTGACTACCCTCATGGAAGTTATATTCGAAGGGTACTGGGGCATAACATGCTTGGCACAACATGAAAGAACAAATATGTACAAAGAGAATACAGAATAATTTTTTAGGGGCAGAGCACTAATAACTGAGGACCAGGACGGGAGGAATCAAGATGGGATTTCTACAGGAGGAGGCATTTGGGCTGCAGGGTGCTAGGCATTCTAAGAGATAGAGATGAGAAGGGATAATATTCCAGGAATGGAGGAAAGCTTGTACAAAGGCACAAAGATGGAGAAATACCAAAAAGATGGAGAGTAGGCAGTAGCAGGTCTGGCTCAAACAAAGAGCAAACAGGGAGAGCAAAGAAGTGATACAACAAGTTGTAGATCATCCAATCAGATCCAGTAATCAGACTGTCGTATGTGGCAGAACATACTTCATAGGATCAGTTTTAGGGCAAAGAATGTTACTGTCGTTGGTGCATTTGAAGTGGGTCTAAAAGCTATATAAACAGGAGTATACAGAAACAGCGGGAGCTCCCTTTGTGCGCTAATACATTTCTATTTCTGGGGGTTTGGCTACTTGCTTCACTTGACCTGAAGTCTTAAGTATCTGTTAGCATGCTAGATTCTCTATGGGCTCTGGAGGAAACAAGTTAAGAATTTATTCAAGAAATAACAACAAAAATATTTGCTAGCATTGTAAGCTTTGTGAAGGATTTTACAAACACCGTCTCATTTTATCCCCACTGAAAACCCTGGGGGACACATGCTATCATTATTGTTCAGGCCAACTCTTCTGGACTCCATTTGGGGTTTTCTTGGGAAAGACAGACTGGAATGATTTGCCATTTCCTTCTCTCATTTTCAGATGAGGAACTCAGGCAAACAGGGTGAAGTAATTTGCCCAGGGTCCCACAACTAGTAAGTGTCTGAGGTTGGATTTCAACTCATGAAGATAAATCTTCCTGATTCTAAAT
This sequence comes from Petaurus breviceps papuanus, assembly GCF_028583685.1. Lineage (NCBI taxonomy): Eukaryota > Metazoa > Chordata > Mammalia > Diprotodontia > Petauridae > Petaurus > Petaurus breviceps. The sequence continues at coordinate 4,076,162 of NW_027185809.1, forward strand.
CCAGTGCTCTGCCTACATGCTTTTATTATCTTCATTTTACAGATGAGGAAACTGAGACAGGCAGAGGTTATCTCTTGGCCCTGGTCATATATCTAATAAGTGCCTAAGGCCAGATTTCAACTCAAGTTCTCTGGACTCTATATCTAAAAATTCCTTCATGATTCATTCATAAAACCCCAAACCTTAAAATATTTTCCTTTTGTAAGGTTGAACATTAAGAATGTTGTTCTTGACTGATGCTGAGTGAGAAGAGTAGAACCAGGAGAAATCTGTACATAATTACAGACACAACGTATGTGTGATGACCAGCTTTGATAGACTGGACTCTTCTCAGCAATGCCGTGATATAAGTCAATCCCAAAAGACTCATGATGGAGAGAAATGTCTACATTCAGAGAAAGAACTAGAAAGAGCAGAGTTTGAATGCAGATTGAAGCAAACGACCTGCTCTCTTTCTTTTTCTCGTTTGGTTTTGTTTCTTCTTTCCCATTGTTCATTCCATCCGATACAATCCTTCTTTATAACTGACTATTGTCTAATGTGAAAGTATCTGCAGATTCTATACCTGATTTATGCCACCATGGGGGGGGGAGAAAATTTGAAACTCAAAGAACTGTGGAACTGACTCTTGTAAACTAAAAGTAAATGAACAAATTAATAAAGACCCCAAAAGAATGTTGTTCTTGGGAACTTAATGTCAAAAATTGATAGGTTGCTCTGGCCTGTGATTTTCATATCTGATTTTCACAGCACAAACCACAGTACTGGGAGGACTTTTATTAGGAAGTCTGCCTTCATCTTCTAGGGTCTTTCAGGGTTGGGAGAATATGCCTCCTGAGAATAGAAAAAGGAATATGTACAAAGGAAATGATGGAGGCAAATGGAGGGAGTGACTCAGGGCCATCTTACTTTCAGGGTTTTTTTTTTTTTAAGCTTCTATACATGGTTCAGAAGAATATCAAGTAATGCCCTGAAGTCCTAGCATCTTCCTATTGTTGCTTAATCTAGAAAATCTAAGAAAGCTCTCAAGAAAAAAAAAAAACTAAGCTTAACACTTTTTGGGTTCAAAATACTTGCCATACACAATTCCCATAAAAAGATAGTCCTTCTCAAGGTGCTTAGACTCCACAGGGGGCTACAGATTTCTCTTGGGGTGGGGAGGGAAGGGGGCTGCAATGCACAAGCTGTTATAAACAATACAACTTGATGAGAAAGAGAGCATGGAAAATTAAATGAATCAGGAAAGCTCCCCAGTCAGAAGTGATACCTAGGTTGAGCCTTGCAGGCAGTCAGGTATTCTAAAATGACATTTTTGAAGAAATGCTAGGTGATGCCATTGCAAACAGGCAGAGAAGGCATCAAAGACACAATCCCAGCCCACTCTCCTCTTTGAATGGTCAGTGTCCCTCGGGGGTGAGGATCTATTTCTGAGAAATAATTGGATGATAACACAGGACAAAGGTAGGATAGTTGCTCAGTAGACGATAAACATCCTGCTATGTTGGAATGAGGAAAGAGCTTCATCCAGGGCTGGGTTGCCTTGTGAGGACGCAGGGTTGTATGTGAGAGAAGTGGAGAATACCTCTCCAGATTCTGTGGAATCATTATATTCATTCCCCACTGATAAGGTAGAAGTTCTACCAAGTCTGGGGCTGAGTGCTCGAAAAATGTTGAGTTTTATTGAGTGCGAATGTAATTTCACTGATAGGCACATGAGAATATCAATTACTTCAGAGATGTGATTTGGAATAGATAGTGTGTTCTATTAAATATGGGTTCCCAAGTAGCAATTTCACTATTTCCAGTTTGAGGGAATTGGTAATACATATTTATTCACCCAATGCTGGAGCCCACAAATGCTAAGGTATATAGCACATCTGTTGATTCAGTTTCTCCAGTGTTGTCCATGTATTGTCCTTCCCTGTCTTTGAATTCTTATGACCTACCATGCCGGGTCAGGCCTTCTACACGAGAATATTGTAATAGTCTCCTTGAATCCTTGACTCTAAATTCTCCCCTCACCACTGTATAAAATATAAGCTAGAAGATTAACTTTCCTAAAGCACAAACCCTGCCCAACTTGAGGACTATTTCATTAGGTAGATGAGATAGGAAGATCCTAGCCATATACTCCTAATTCCTTATTGACCTTAGGAACTATGTGTGAATCCACACTGTCATTTCTGGAAAGATGTGCATCAAAAACCTTCCATATGACCCCATTTCACCATACCCAGAGGGTCCCTTATTTGGCAACACTCCTGTAGGTGTACGCATTAGAATACAGAAGACAGGGATTGCTTTGCTCTTATATTTACATACCCCAAATATAGCACATGACTTGGCACATATTAAGAACTTAATTATCCTATTTTATTCCTTCATTTATTTATTAAAAAAAACCTTTCAACGACTCCCAATTCCAAAAGGATAAAGACCAAACCCACTTGCCTAACATTAAGATTCTTGACAATCTGATGCTACCCAATCTTTCAACCCAGATTTCCTCTGGCTTCCCAGTCTATGTACTCAATATGACAGCTAAATTGGAAAATCTGACATCTCTCACATACTTATATAGATTTAGAACATAGTAATCATTCAGTACATCCTTGGTGACTGATTTAACTGAACATTATTATTCAAGATATAAAGCATTTTCCCTCCTTCCCATTCTTTTCATGAGTTCAGGGGAAAAAAAAAACTAACCAAACATCTTGATGAATTTTTACAATGTTCCCATTTTTATACTCTGGCTGCCAACAAAGAATTTTAATTCTCCTTTTTAGTCTGAAGCTGAGAAAACAATAAATCTCTGAGCACTAAGCTTTTACATTGAGAGGAGTTATCAGGTTCCAAAAAGACCCAGCTGAATGCTGAACAATCTCAAGTTTTCAGTACTGACTGTTTTTGTTTGATTGAATAATTCAATCAAATCATCAGACAGCTCATACCCAAACAATTGAGATTTCACTGAGTATTCCGGGAGAGCCCACAGAGGGGCAGCTACAGGAAAGCAGATGCTGGTAAGATCCATTTTTGGCTTCCTTATATGACTTTTAACGTAGAAGAGGTCTTAGAACACCATCTACATCAATCCCCTTATTTTATAGATGATACTGATGTGTGTATACCAGAGAGGGGAAAGGACTTAATAGATATTAAATAGGTAATCAATGGTAGGTCTCTATAGGGAAGATTAAACAGAGGATCTTTATTTTAAAGCTATTGATAAGAACTCTGAACTCAAGGTTTTAAAAAACCAGGTTGAAAATTAGAGGGTTGGCCCTATTCTTTTTTTGGATCACATCTTTACATAGCATTTCTTTGACATCACAGAATATACAACCCGTGCTAAGGTCTTCCATAACATGCATCAAAGGGTCCCAGATTCCATGGAAACATTCAAACTAACAATATAAATACTGGCCAAAGATACAAGAACTAGCCCAATAATATCATCGCTATAAAGAACTCCGAGATGAGAATACTCCCTCTTCCAAAACAGGTCAAAACTTTCTTTGCAATTTAATATTTGAAAGGGGCCGAGAGCCGGGAGAGATTATATCCAAAATAAATACAAAGTAATAGTTTTCTTTTAGGGAAGGGCAGAGAGGAAGGTCCATACTAATAGGAAAGGTCTTTAAAGAATGTGGTAGTTCAGTTGAGACTTGAAAGATACCATGAGTCAGAGAGGAAAATATATGATACAGGAGGAAGTGGATTTTGAAAGCAGCCTGCAAGAGACTTTTACACAGCTTTCTATAGAGAAAATAGCGAATTTTGGACAGCATCAACTTCTAGAGAGCATTTACTGGAGAGAAGAGGTGAAACTACATGATCTCCATTGCTACCCAGACTTTTATCTTATAGATTCAAAGAGTGAGATGTTGACTTTGAATTGAACCTCAATGCTTTATTCTCTATTTGGTGAGTTTCAACCCTTAGGGCTGTACTGTAAGTGATGAGGACTGAATAGTCATCTGGAGATGGAGGGGTGGAGGGTAAGGTGGGACTCAACAGGGAGGGAACAACAATTTTAGCAACTGTTTATGGGTTATTGTGAATTCATTGTATTTTTCCATTATAGATATCTGAAATTACTTCATTCAAAACCATGGGCAAGTCACATTAGCAAGAATGCTCAAGGGAATACTTCTTCAACTATAAGTTGCTCTTACATTGATAGTTTTATCACCTAGGAGTTCCCTAGACCAATGACCAAAGAATTTTGTGAACCTAAAAGCACTTAAGAAATGAATCAGTTATAATTAGCATTGCTTTTCACCATTTCAATTTACCAAAACTTCTTGAGAAATGATATGATAAGGAGATCTCTTTGGAGTGATCTTCATCCCCTGAAGGGATGATTTTTAGACACTCAGATTTTTGAAGGCATAGATAAAAAATACGTTAGAGGGAAGGGAGCTTTGCCTAAAGGTGCTGAAATTTAAATAGTGAACTTTATTTCTTTTTCTGGTTGAAACAACTGACATTAGCAGCAAGTCAAAAATAAACAATTTGATTGAACAGAAAGACAGATTTCCCTCTGCTATAGGGTACTCCCCAGCAGAAACCTTCAGGGGCCCAAGATTCTATGTCCATGAGGTTTCTGACCGTCCCCAAATTAATATAACTTTAAAAAATTAATGGTCATACCAAGCACCAAAATTTGGTCAACAATGATACTTGAAGGGATCTTTAGTGATAAAATTATGTGATCTCTTTCCTTGTACAAGTATTCTTTCTTCTACCTCCCTGACAGATGTCATTAATATGCAGTTTAGGGGACTTTGATCACTCAAATTCTGTATCAGCACAATGGGGAGGAGGAATGGTTTGGACTATATGAAGTCTAAGGTTTCATCCAACTCTGTGCTTTTCTAGGAAGAATGATGATTCAAGGACAACATTTTACTGGATTTTCAAGTATTGACCAAGAAATAAGAAGGATTTTTTTTTTAAAAAGGCAAAGCATTGTTGTGTCTCTTGAGCTCCACATGTAAGGAGTCGTCCTAATGGCATAGCTAACAGATATTAGACTTGGAGAATGGGAGCCTTGGATTTGGCCTTGTCTTTGACATTAGATTTGTAAATTTAGGTCAATGATCGAAGCTCTTTACTCATTGATCAAGTGCACATAATAAGACAGTTTTGATATGGAAATTAAATGAGAAAATGTTGTAAAGTACTTTGGAAATGTTAAAATGCTACCTAAATGAAGATACCATCCCTTTTCATGTAGTTTTCATTGTGGATTGCCTTTTCCATTGAGAGAATTGTGGGAATTAGTGGACCACACTGACATGATCTTGTGACTCAATTACTTCCCTTTCTATTCAATTATGTCTAGTCCAATTTTTGTCTTGTGAGAAAACTTTTTTTTTTCTGTTATAATAATTGTGAGAAAACTTCATGGTACTGTTTGAACCTACTCCTTTGTTGCTGGGAAGCTGGACCATCTCTACTTGTTGCTTAGAGACTCAACTAAGGAGCTAGGTTATGCCGACCAGAAGCGTAGTCAAATCCAAAGACTGATTCGAGGAGTTTTCTCCCAATTATACACCTCAAGCAACTCATGTCTTCTCTGAAAACTGACTTTGTTTTGGTCAATCAGTTACTGTTTCCTTTGCTTTGACTGAATATAATCACTCTTTTTTCTGATTTCAGGGAATTGTACCTGTTTTCTTTCCCTGTCCCAACTTGGAGTCCTTATTCTTTCCTGCAATTAAAAATTAGATAGCCTAACATTGTATCCTGGTTTATATCCTGTTAATTATATTTGCTTACTGCATAAAAATCTGTCCCACCTCTCTCATATTAGGAGGCCAGTGCCAAGCTGAGGGGACCTGATCCCAAAGTTATGCAATTGGCAAGCTTGCTTAGTAAACTGATATGCTCAGAAAGGCAAACCTTTGTTTCCCCAATTATTTCAGATTTCATCAGTTAAATTATCATCCCAATCCTCACACTTACCTTAAATCTCTTCCTAAACCCTGATTGCTTCCCTACTGCACAAAAAACTTATCCATGCTTACAAAATGCTTAAAAAAACCCATTTGACCCACCCTATATTTCTCCTCTCTTTTATGACTATAACTGTAAATTATCTGTCTACATAATAAATACCTCCATTTCCTTTCCTCTCACTCTTTTCTTAATTCTCTGACTTCCACACGACCTGTCCACAAAGGTACTAGCAATCTCTTAATTGTTAAATCTCATCAATTTTATTGCTAAGTCAAATGAATGAAATTTTCTCAATCCTAATCCTTGAGAACCTCTCCAAAGCCTTTGACAAAGTTGATCGACCTAGTTTTTTGGGTTCTGCTTTTTCTCTCAGTATTCCTCTTTAGATTTTCATGACAGTATTTGCTGCTGGGTTTCCTCATACGTAAATGACCATTCCCAATTAGTCCCTTTTTCTTGGTTCTTCACAGAGCTCATGCCTATTGATGATGAGTGTATCCTAGGCCTCTGTTTTGGGCACTCTTCTCTTCTCTGTCTATTCTAGTTCACTCAGTAATCTCATGAGCTCCCATAAATTCAATTATAATTTCTATTATGATGATTCTTTTATTTGTTTTTTAGTTTTCAACATTCATTTCCACAAGATTTGGAGTTTCAAAACTTAACTCCCCTATCCCCTACCCCAAGATGGTGTGCATTCTAATTATTTCTTCCCACAGTTTGCTCTCCCTTCTATTTGCCCCTAATCCCCTTTTGCCCTCTTACTGTCTTGTAGGGCAAGATGGATCTCTATACCCCATTGCCTCTATATTTTATTTTCTGGTTGCATGTAAAAACATTTTTTTACTTTGTTTTTGAAACTTTGAGTTATGATGATGATTCTTGAATCTACTTAATTGGCCCTAATTTATATGCTGACCTTCCATATCCTACTGACTATTGAACATCCTGACCTTGTTGTCTCTTGGACATAAAACAAACTTAGAATCTTTCCTGTGGAAAACTTTCAGTTTACTTCTTTATTCCTGTAAGGGTACCACCACATTCCCAGTCAACTAGGCTCACTACCTAAGAGTTATCTTCTCACATTCTTTACTCCATCTTATATATAATCTGTTGGCACGGGCTGTTCATTTTACCTTTATAGGATCTCTTTAATACACCTGCTCTCTACTCTAACACTGACACCACCCTGGCACAGGCATTCATCATTTCACACAAGAACTGTTGCAATAGCCTTTTGGTCAGTTTCCATGACAAATATCCCTCATCATCACCATTACCACCATTGCCACCACCATCAGGAGCAGGGCGTTTATATAGCATCTACTAAGTGCCAAGGGATTTACAAATATTGTTTTATTTGATCCTCATAGCAATCTTTCAAGGAAGTTGCTAATATTATCCCTAATTTGCAAATAAGAAAAATGATACAGGGGGGTGGAGTCAAGATGGTGGAGTAGAAGCAGGACCTCCCCACTGCTCTGGCTTCCACCTTCCCCAATTCATGTAAAAGGGGACTCTGAACAAACATTGGAGCAGCAGAACCCACAAAATGACACAGAGAAGCTAATCTCCTGTTGAGGACAGCTCAGCAGGCAGGCAGGAATTGGCCAGTGCAGTGCTCTGGGAGCTGAGCCCAGCCCCGCACTAGCCTGAGGTTTTAGCCCCAGGGCAGGCCTCACCAACCATTGGCTGGAGGGACTCCAGATCACCAGCAGCTGTGGTGGTTTCCAGAATTATCAACACATAGATGCTAAGGACAAAGTGAGAGGTCAGTGTAGTGTGGACTTTGGGATCCAGTAGTTGGGAGTGCGGTTGGCTTTTGCCCTGGGGCGAGAAGCTGCTGAGGCACCTGAGTCGTGTAGCCACCCCAATGTGGCAGCTTCAGCTCCTGGCCTTCAGATTGTAGGGGGAACAAGCAACCAGTGTAAGGTGTAATCACTCTCATTTTAACCTGCTTGGATCTGGATTGAAGTCTAGGGTGGAGGTCCTGGGGTGTGCGAAGAGCTTGCCAGAGTGTATGGAGGCTTCAGAAAGGGCACCCAACCTTCTACAGATGAGAAAACCCTAGCATTTGGGATGAAGCTCCCCTGTATGGTGGCAGAGTCCTACTGTGGCAAAAAGCCCAGGGATCAAGTGATTGAGTGGTGACATGAGCAGGCAAAGGAAGCAAAATAAACAAAGCAACCCAAATTTGCACTCCTATTTTGGGGACAAAAAGGATCAAAGCATAGAACAGGAGGAAGACAGTGAAGTCAGAACTCCTGCACTAAAAGCTTCAAAGAAAAATATGAGCTAGTTACAGACCATAGAGGACCTTAAGAAGCAAATAAGAGAAGTGGAGGAAAAATTCAGAAGAGAAATGAGAATGATGCAAGGAAATTATGAAATGAGAGTCAACAGCCTGACTGAGGAAAATAACATCTTAAAAATAGACTAACTCAAATGGCAAAAAAGGCTCAAAAAGCCAATGAGGAGAAGAATGCCTTTAAAAGCCGAATTTGAGAGATGGAAAAAGAATCTCAAAAGCTCAGTGAGGAGAATCATTACTTCAGAATTAGATTGGAGCAAATGGAAGGTAATGACTTTATGAAAATCAAGATGCTGTTAAACAGATCCAAACAAATGATAAAATAGAAGGCAATGTGAAATATCTCACTGGAAAAACCACTGATCTGGAAAATAGATCCTGGAGAGATAATTTAAAAATTATTGGACTACCTGAAAGCCATGGTCAAAGAAAGAACCTAGAAATTATCCTCCAAGAAATTCTCAAGGAAAATTTCCCTGATGTTTTAGAACAAGAGGGAAAAATAGAGGTTGAAAGAATCCACTGGTCACCTCCTGAAAAAGATCCCAAAAAGAAAACTCCTAGGAATATTATAGCCAGGTTCTGGAATTCCCAGATCAAGAGGAAAATATTATAAGCAGCCAAGAAGAAACAATTTGAATATTGTGGAAACACAATCAGGATAACATAGGATCTGGCAGCTTCTACACTGAGGGATCGAAGGGCTTGGAATATGATATTCTGGAGGTCAAAGAAGCTGGGATTAAAACCAACAATCACCTATCCATCAAAACTGAGTGCCATGTTTCAGGGGAAAATATGGTTATTCATCACAATAGAGGACTTTCAAGCATTCTTGCTGAAAAAAGCTGAGTTGAATAGAAAATTTGTCATTCAGATACAAGAAGCAAGAGAAGCATGAGAAGGTAAACAGGGAAAAGAAATCATAAGGAACTTATCAAAGTTGAATTATTTACATTCCTACATGGAAAAATGATAATTGTAACTGATGAAACATTTCTCAGTAAGAAAATAGTTGAAGGGAATAGAAACATATATATATATACATATATATATATATACATATATATATATAGGAGGGTATATGGGCATATGAATACATATGTGAATGTGTGTATAGAAGTTTACAGGTATACATAGATAGAGGGCACAGGACCAATTTAATAGGAAGGGATGATAGTTAAAAGGTTAAATTAAGATGGGAGAGAGGAATTTAATGAGAGGAGATGGGGAGGGACAGAATGGGGTAAACTATCTCATATAGAAGAGGCAAAGAAAAATGTTTACAATGCAGCAGAAGAATTGGAACGCAAAAGAGAATGGGTCAACCTTATTCTCATTGAATTTGGCTCAGGGAGGGAATGACATACATACTGAATAGGGTATCTCACCCTAAAGGAGAGTAGTGGGGAAGGGGATGAGAGGAGGGATGATGGAAGGGAGGGCAGGGTGGGGGGAGGGAAGTTGGAAGCACCCACTTTTGAAAAGGGACAGGATCAAATTAGAGAATAGAACAAGTGGGAGGGGGGATAGGAGGGAGGGAAATATAGTCAGTCTTTTACAGTATATCTACTATGGTAATGTTTTGCATAGCTACACATATACAACCTATACTGAATTGCTTATCTTCCCAGTAAGGGTGGGTGACAAGGGATGAAGGGAATGAATCTGGAATTCAAAGTTTTAAAATCAAATATTAAAATATATATATATATAATTATTATTTATACTATTTTACATGTAATTGGGAAATAAGATATATAGGAACTGGGGCATTGAGATCCACCACGCCCTACTGGAAAAATCAAATGGGGTATGGGAGAAGATATGGGAGAGAGCACATTGGAGGAGGGGATATGCTGTGGGTCTGCTATTTTGGGGCAGTGAGTAGGGGAAAAATAGGGAGAAAATTTGTGACTCAAAATCTGGCAGAAATGAATGATGTAAAACAGAAGTTAATAAAGCATTTGAAAAAAAAACAAAAAGAAAAATGACACAGAGTTGTATTGACTTGCTCAGGGCCACACAAGTAGTAAATGCTGAGAGCAGATTTGAAATCAGATATTCTAGAATTCAGATCCTACCTATCTCCTCTGCCAGGTACTCTGCATTCCAGTCCATGATCCATGGAGTGGATAAATTGATCATAATTCTCTACCCTTATCAGAATTCAATAAGCACGAGTGGAACTCTACCATCTTCTGGATCAAATTTTAAATGCACAGATTGATTTTTAGAACCTGTAGCCTAAATACTTTTCTAGGCTTTGCCCATTTTATTCCTCTCCTGCATTCTGTAATCCAGTGACAGTGGCTTCCATTCTATTTCTCATAGGAAACTCCCAATCCCCTCACTTTAGCTGTTTTTTTTTACTGGCTATCTGCCATACCTGAAATCCTTTTTCTCCTCATCCTCACCCCACAGTCTCTCTAGTTTCCTTCAAGAAAGAGCTAGAACACTACCTACTACTGAATCTTTTTCTGATGCCCCTTAATACTAATGCCTTTCCTTCACTGATTATTTTCAATTAATCTTGTATATAGCTGTTTGTACATAGTTATTTGTATATATCTTCCCCTCTATACTGTAAAAATGAAATTAGGGTGTGTCTTATTTCATTTCTGCATCCCTAGCACTTAGGATAGTGCTAGGTATATAGTAGGTGCTTAAGACATGTGTATCCACTGGCTATTTATTATTATTCTCTGAATACAAAGTCAGAAAGAAAGAAAGAAAGAAAGAAAGAAAGAAAGAAAGAAAGAAAGA